>NW_024097333.1:490000-755000 GCF_016545835.1 Crotalus tigris | reverse complement strand
CTTAAAGTAAGGTTTTACATTTAGGCCAGAAAAAACAAATGTACAGGAACAGATCAGATGAAACCTGGCTCAAAAACAGTAACTGTGAGAGGGACCTTGGTGTCCTAATGGACCATCACTTAAACAAGAGCCAGCCGTGTGCAGCAGCAGCCAAAACAGCTAATACAATCCTTGGTTGTATAAACACAGGCATAGAATCAAAATCACATGAAGTATTAGTCCTGCTTTATAAAGCCTTAGTAAGGCCACACCTGGAACACTGCATCCAGTTTTGGTCACCACATTACAAAAAAGATATTGAGAGTTTGGGGAAAAAAACAGAGAAAAGCAATTAAGATGATCCAAGGCCCGGAGACTAAAACATACAAAGAACGGCTGCAGGACTTGGGTTTGTCTAGTCTAAAGAAAAGAAGAAATAGGGACTGCGCCAAAGAAGAGGGGGCCAACCTATTCTCCAATGCACCAGAAGGCAGGACAAGAAACAACGGATGGAAACTGATCAAGGAGAGAAGCAATCTGGAATTAAGGAGAAACTTCCTAACGGTGGAACAGCTTCCCTCCAGAAGTTGTGGGTGCTTCATCACTGTAGGCTTTTAAGAAGAGACTGGACAGCCATTTCTCTTTTGAACAGGGGATTGGATTAAAAGATCTCCAAGGTCCCTTTCAATCTTCTTATTCTATGCTGTATGTTCTAAGACTTGATGTAAGAAAGAGAGTGACCCATTGTGACTTCTGGTTATTTTTCTCCTTGGAGAATTAATCCAGCTTTTGTGCTTTCTTTGTTTCTCGGTTTGCAGTAACCTTGGCGGACCCAAAGCAGGGGCTGGCTGGCAAGGGGCCCTGGGCTGTGATTACCACCTTGGGCCCGGATTCCAAGGAAATGGGAGCTTTCCTAACACCAGGTAGTCACAGCTACGAGAACTTAAATGGGGGGGTATCTCAAGAAGCTGGAATGGGTAGGGTGAGATGGACTTCCCCCCCCCAAATTAGTTGCGTGTGTCCCATTGCAATTGATCAAAGCCAGATTTCTTTGCATCCTAGCAACGTCCAAGTGGATGTCTACAACCAGAGAGAGATCAAACCATCTTCCAACGTCCTGGGGGTGATACGAGGGAGCGTGGAACCAGGTGAGCTACTCTCCCCTCCTCATTTCCATATTCTGGATCCTGGAAGTGGCTTTAACCTGCAGGCTTTATTCTCTCAACCTCATTTGCTTCGGGCTGCAAATCTTTTCCCGAACCAAGTCAAGATAGTCCTCAACGTACAGCCACAACTGAGCCCCAAACTTCTGCTGCTAAACGAGACAGGTGTTAAGTGAGTTTTGCCCCATTTTAAGACCTTTCTTGCCACAGCTGTTAAGTGAATCACTGCAGTGGTTAGGCTAGCCACACGGTTAGTGAGTCTGGCTTCCCTACTGATTTTGATTGTCAGAAGGTCGCAAAACGGGATCACACTGCAACCATCATAAATATGAACCAAGTGTCTGAATTATGATCATGTGACCAGGGGGATGCTGTGCAACAGTCGTAAGAGTGAAAAACAGTCACAAGTCACTTTTTTTTACAGTGCCGTTGTAACTTTGAATGGTCACTAAGTGAACCGCTGTAAGTCAAGGACTTGCTGCACAAAGTTTGCCTGAAAGACGGGATTTGTTTAATGACATGCTAGGGACCGCCTTGATAACAAACACTTGCATTTTGTTTATGTTCGTATGGTTTGAGTCAGTGTTGACTCCTGGCAATTAAACCTTGCTGTCCTGGATTAAACTGCAGAAACGTTGTCCTTCTAATAGTTTTCTTAACAAAAAAAAAAAGAGTGCTTTTGGAGCTTTTGAAGAGAAGTTTAAGTTCCTCCAGTTTTCGAGGCAAGAAAGCAGAGAAGATGTGTAGCTGAAGGTTGAACTGTGGGGTCCTTGCTGCTCTCAGAGCTTGGTGGTTTGCTTGTAGACATTTCATTACCAAAGTAGGTAACACCATCAGTGCTATGTGATCAGAGCTAGCACTGATGATGTTACCTAACTGAGTAATGAAATATCTTGGCAAGCTCTCAGAAATGATTTGACCAATTTGCCAATAGATTTGAAGTGTGAATTGGGCATGTTGGTGGAGGTGGTGGTGATGGGGATTCACGTTTACTTGTAAGGTGCTCGTTGCCCTTTCTATTAAGCGAATCCTCTGGTCCTACGTTCTGTCAGAGGAATAATTTTGGAGTTCCAGCTCAAGCCGGGGTTACACAAGAACAAATCAAAATGAAGTCCAAACAACTGTGAGGAAAGGAGAGTTATTTATTTCCAAAAGCAAGGAGGTTTGCTTGTGGGGGTAGCTACAGAGAAAATGAGGTTCAAATGGGCTGTTTTATAAGGGGAGCTTGTCCTTGATGGTGTGGAAGTGTGCACATGTTGATTCTAGGGTGTCACTTGAGAGGTGTAGGTGTGTTTGTGTATATGTGTTGACTCCTGTTAGAAATTCTGTTTATATGAAGCACCACACAGATTAAACAAAGAGAACAGTCACCATGTGCTTTACTGCTGAACTATTTAACTGTAACAGGAAACTCTACTCAGAACAAAAGAGCACAGAGTATACTATAGATCCAAATATGTAAATACTGCCATCTACTGGCTGAATATTATTATAGTTGTTGCATAGAAATACATTCCAACAATGAATTCCAACAACCCTGGAGGAGCGGTTGATTAAATCAAGGGATGTGGATTGGCTCTCTTTGTTTGAACTTTGAGCGTTATAATTATGTTTATACCATGTTAATTGAATTTTGTTTGCTTGTGTGTCTTTAAATTTGAAATAAGTGTTTAATTAATTCTTATGATTGCTGTAAGTTTAAAGGGTTTCAGAGGCTATTAATCAGTAAATTTCTTGGAGACCTGGGTTAGTTAACATATGATTCCCTATACAATATGTCTAACAGAGTTATATAATTTTTTTTTTATTAAAAGTTTTACAAATTACAATATAAACCCATCCATCCCCTCCCCCTCCCCCACTTCCCAGAGCTGATTACAGGGTAACAAATAAACAAACATACTCTAGCTAACATAAACCAACTAAACTATCAATCAAAACCATAATACACTTTAACTCCTTCTCAAAACAAATATTAACAAATTAAGACAAAAATAATAATACCATTAATACTATTAATAATTATCTAAAATCTATTCAAAAGCAAGATAATACTTTTCAGTTTCATACTTGAGAGTTATATAAATTTATAGGTTCTTCCCACAATTCTCTCGTAGTTTCCTCTACAACTACTTGTTTTTCCTCCTCCTTTTCTAGATAGATACGTCCTGTATGGGAACCACCGGGATAGTTGGGTTCATGGAGCCATCGACCCTAGCAGTGGAACAGCTGTCATGCTTGAAATCACCCGTATTTTGGGGAAGATGGTGAAGGAAGGTGAGCTTGCACGTGAGGGAGAAGGGTGGTTTTAAAAAGTAACTAATAAATAAATAAATTTCCTGGAAAAAAATTTAGTGAAATCTCCTTCACCTCTGACCCACATTTGGATGGAGAATTTGAGAAAGGTGTAATGGTGTATGTGAATGACCTTGGGAGACCAGGGGAAGAGATGCCGCCAGAGGAATTGACAGATAAGAGATAGCTTTATAACGGGAGAAGAAAAAGGCTCAGAAGAAACCCTCCCAAGCTATAAAAGAGGCGGCAAGAGATTTGTACTTTCAGACTTACAAGATTCGATTAATGTAGCTTTAGGAAACAGTCGGATAAGAGACAGTTTAGCCCTCGGCTGCATAACGGATGGAGAGTCTCCGAAGGGACCCTTCCCAGTTTCTCAAGCTGTAAAGCAGTGGTTCTCAACCTTTTTAATGCCGCGAGCCCCAACTGGTCGTAAGTCGAGGACTACTCAACCGGTCGTAAGTCGAGGACTACTCAACTGGTGCAGCACCGTTTGCAAAATGGGACTTTTGGCGGGCTCAGCAGGGCAGAGACGGCCTGGACAATTCCTATTGGCTTTGGAAAGCCAATAGAATTAGACTCTATTCAAGAGAATCTACTCTATTGGTTTTCAAAAGCCAATAGAATAAAAGGGAGTAGCACAGCTAAGGAAAAGGGGGGGAAAAATGGCGGACTGCGTTGTTTGGCGACCCCCGTGAAATGGTCGTTCGACCCCAAATGGGGTCCCGACCCACAGGTGGAGAACCACTGCTGTAAAGGGTGGGGGTGTGATTTGTATTTTCAGATTTACAAGATTCTGCTAGTGTAGCTTGACAGTAAACTAGAATTAGCTCATCTGGTTATGACTCCCGCCTGGTCTAGCTCGGAGGGTTGACTGAAGAAGTTTCCCTTCTAACTTCTTTCTCCATCCATTATGCAGCTCTGGGCCATGCTTCCTTTTATCCGACTGTTTCCTAGCCAGCATCGTTTTCCCTGGTCTTCCGAGGTCATTGCCCTGTCTGGAATTACATGAAACCCAGACGGGCTGAAGAAATAGGACATCCCTAACCCCTGCCTCCAGCATTCCTAGCCTTCTTGGCTGAGGATGATGGGAACTGTAGTTTCTCATCTTGAGCAGCTGGATAGGTCAAGTTTCTTGCTGGGATGCATCCAGTCTTTTCCCAGTCTTGCACATCTCATGAAGGGATTGAGAATTCAGTCTAGGACAGTGGTTCTCAACCTTTTTAATGCTGTGACCCCAACTGGTTGTAAGTCGAGGACTACCCAACCGTTGTAAGTCTACACAACTGGTCGTAAGTCAAGGACTTTCCCTGCCCGGGAGCGCTGCGCATGCGTGGTGCCGCCCCCTACACTGGCTGAGGCATAGCTGGCAAGCGGCAGAGACGGCGCAGGCCGACCACCGGCTGGGCCACCAGCTGGCCCAGCCCAAGGGAGGTAAGGCACCTGCCGGGCCCCACGCGCACCAGCAACCTCCCTGCACCCACCAGCCTCCCACCTCCCACCCCTGGCCCTCTTTTACTTACATTTTTAGTAGTTGCTCAGCAGGGAGGGGTGGAAACTTCCAGACAGCTCGCCTTCGCTGCAGACAACTTGCAGCACCGTTTGCAGAATGGGACTTTTGGCGGGCCAATAGAAAACCAATAGAATTAGACTCTGTTCAAGAGAGTCTATTCTATTGACTCTCAAAAGCCAATCGAATAAAAGGGAGGAGCACAGCTAAGGAAAAGGGGGGAAAAATGGTGGACTGCGTTGTTTGGCGACCCCCATGAAATGGTCGTTCGACCCCAAATGGGGTCCCGACCCACAGATTGAGAACCACTGGGCTAGGCGTTGTCTTCCCACCTCTTCTCATCACACAGGGAAGTGGCGCCCACGGAGAACCCTCGTTTTTGGCAGCTGGGGTGCTGAAGAGTTCGGCCTCATCGGCTCGACAGAGTACACAGAGGTAAAACGAGCCGAGCCGTGTGGAGATGCACCCTGTCGGTTTCTTCAGCACGGTTCAAATTAGCTGAGCTTTTATGTGGTTTCCCCCGGTTCTTCGCACAGCCTCAATCGATCGGTTGGGATGATTAATGTGGCTTAGCCTGTGATTCAGCCTGTGATTCAGCGAGTCGTGCAAATCGTGGAAATTGGGTTAATTTAGTCCAGTGGTTCTCAACCTTTTTAATGCCGTGACCCCCCAACCGGTCATAAATCGAGGACTACACCGGTCGTAAGTCGAGGACTACTCAACGGGTGCAGCACCGTTTGCAGAATGGGACTTTTGGGGGGCTCAGCAGGGCAGAGACAGCCTGGACAATTCTTATTGGCTTTTGAAAGCGAATAGAATTAGACTCTATTCAAGAGAGTCTAGTCTATTGGCTTTCAAAAGCCAATAGAATAAAAGGGAGTAGCACAGCTAAGGAAAAGGGGAAAAAATTGGCGGACTGTGTTGTTTGGCGACCCCCGTGAAATGGTCGTTCGACCCCAAATGGGGTCCCGACCCACAGGTTGAGAGCCACTGATTTAGTACAAGCGATTCAATATACTGCGAATTAACCATGAATCTACTTCTCCCTTCTTTCTGGGGCACATGCAATGAAATTGCAGAATTCTGGAGGTGCCATCAACCAGAGAAAGAGTGAAAAAATTCTTGATGGCGCTTCATCCCCTGGATCTTCTAATTAAGAAAAGAAATAGCTTTCTTGAATGTTTTGTTATGACTATTATGACATTTATTATGATATGCGTCAGTGATATAGTTTGATTGTCGTGCTGTTTCGCCCTTGACTTATAACCACAATTTAGATCCAAAGGTCACAAATGTGAGCACATGACCCCAGGATGCTGCAAAGTTGTAAATACATGCCTGTTTCAAACAGCCAAACTTTGATCATGTGACCGTGGGGATGCTGCAGCGGTCATAAGTGTGAGGACCAGTCATAAGTCCATTTTTTAAAACAGTGTTGTAAGTTGAAACAGTTGCTAAATGAATGGCTGTAAAAACTGAGGGCTATTTGTAAATCTTAACTATGTTATATATTATTTCACTCTTAAAGAATAGCTACCTTGATCATTTGGTATCTTCTGGATGTTTGGGGCTCCCAAGGCCATCAGCCCCTGCCAGTATGAAATGGCAAGGGATTGTGGACACTGTAGTCCAAAACATCTGGAGGGCACTGAATCCTCTCTTATTCTCTCTCACTCGTAGGAATTTTTCAGCAAACTGCAAGAGAGGAGCGTGGCCTACATCAACGTGGATATTGCCGTCTTTGGTAAGCTTCTCATATTTTGTACAATCAGGATTGTGGGTTGGCTATTTTCAGTGGTCCCAGGTGTCAACAATTTCAAAATGGCAACCCTAAAGGTCCATGCAAAATTCTGTCTGTTTTTTTTATGGAGACTCAATCATGGTTTTGCTTGGAAAATGGGTAGAGCTGCAGTCACACTAGTGGCTCCCCCCCCCCTTGAATTTTTGGTCCATACTCTATAAGCAAGAGTCTCCAAACTTGGCAATTTTAAGACTGATGGACTTCAACTCCCAAAATTCCCCAGCCAGCCGTGATGTCTGGGGAATTCTGGGATTTGAAGTCTACCAGTCTACTGTTTCCTTCAGTAGCGTGTTTTGGACTCTTAAAAAAAACAACAATATTAATTCTATTGTCAGAATTCTCTGCAGCTGAAAATCACTGCAGTTTTTCTGTACCGCCTGCCTCAAAAGAGCAGAAAAAATAAGGTCACCAGCTTAATTTTATTTTTGAATGAAATTGAATCAAATCTATAAATGTAGGCAGGGAGTGAGAGAGAGTCCTCATCCTGTGCTTCTCGCAAAAGACCGTTCACATCTCAGGAGCCTAAACATAGTCCTTGACTTACGACCACAATTGAGCCCAATATTTCCATTGCTAAGCGAGACAGTTATTTGACGAACTTTCTTGTCATAGTTGTTAAGTGAATCTTGCAGTTGTTACATTAGTAACACGGTTGTTAAATGAATTTGGCGTTGCTTGTAAGGAATTTACAAAAAGGGATCATGTGACCCCAAGACACTGACACCGTCCTAAAGACGAGTCAGTTGCCAAGCGTCCAAATTTTGATCATACGGCCATGGGGGATGCTGCAATGGTTGTAAGTGGGGAAAATGGCCACAAGTCCCTGTTTTCAGTATTTTAACTTTGAATGGTTACTAAACAAACGGCTGTAAGTCACCAACCGCCTGTATTCATTCTATTGTCAGAATTCTCTGCAGTTGAAAATGAGTGCCGTTTTTCTGTGTCGTCTGCCTCAAAATAGAACAAAAAGGCTCACCAGCTTCATTTTATGAATTAAATTACATTCATAATTGTGGGCAGGGGGAAAGTGGACCCCACCCCACCCTTGTGCTCAGTTATGAGAAGCGTAACCCTTCAAGCATCTTCTAATGCAAGGATTTTCAACCACTGGTATAGGTACCACCTGTGGTGCATTGGCACCTGGTAGGTGGTACATGACCATCCTAGAAAAGTGGTAGCGGGGAGGGGAATGAGCTGAACCGGAGGCAGCACTGCACAAGCCTGAGCGAGAGACAGCTGGAGCTGCAGGGCTGTCGGGGCTCAACAAAAGCACCAGGATCAGTGCCAGGCTCCACCTGGAGCTCAGCGCCGATCCTGATGCTTCTGCTGAGCCCAGAAGAAGCGCCGATCAGCTGGAATGTTGCAGCATTTCCAGGGTCTTGTGATTTACATTCAGATGCTTGGCAACCGATTCATATTTATGACAATCACAGTGTCCCAGGGTCATGTGAAGTGACCAAAACCTGCTGCAACCACCCAGCAGATGGGGGGGGGGAATAAAAACCAAACACCCCCACCCCACCCCCGCTGCCAATCCTCAACAGAAATGCTCACAACAATGAAAACCTTGGACAGGAGGAAGAGCACAGCCGGGCGGGCAGGCAGGTGTCTTGCTCGGCTGTGGTTTGGGGGGGGCACTTTTTCAGTGCCATTGTAACTTCGAACAGTCACTAAGTGAACTGTTGTAAGTCGAGGACTACCTGTACTTTATCACTTTTTTCCCTTTTTTTTTTTTTGGTCATCAGGTTTTTGACACCTTGCTAGGCGACTGGTGGTACTCGGATGTCGCCATATCCTAAAAGTGGTACAATGGGTGAAAAGGTTGAAAAGCTCTGATCTAATGCTCAGTTTCTCCTTCCCCAGCTAATGCCACGCTGAGGGTCCAAGGGACGCCCCCAGCCCAAAATGTCATTTTTGCAGCTGCTCAGCAGGTAAGTGGAGAAGCTGAGGGAAAAAGGCAAACTGCTAAAATACAGTTGTGCCCCGCTTGGTAACAAAAGCCTGGGAGTCCCTGGCTGGCTGGGGAATTCTGGGAGTTGAAATCCACCCGTCTTAAAGCATGCTGGCTGGGGAATTCTGGGAGTCGAAGTCCTGTTCTATGACATGAATCAAAATGCCTTTATAATTCAATTACAGACAGATAAACTCAAACAAAGATGATTGCAAAACATATACTTTAATCAAGGAATACTGATGAACTCAGGGTCTCTTGGTAGTTTCTTCTGAATATTGTACATTTGTCCATCTTTATTAGGTAAAACCATTAATTTCTCCACATCAGACTTCTAGCGTGAATAAGGACCACCTCTGTGTCCTCCGTTGAGCCCATGCTTATCTCAGACAAAGACATTCCAAACTGGCCCGTGGCCAGGATATCCTGTGATGAGCTTAGAGGCTCCTCCTAACCTCCTACTACTGACCTGTTAACATGGGATAGCTGACTAGCTAAAACTACATTACTCATAAGCCATCTCTTAAGGAGACAGCACTTAACCCAATAAATGCCAAACATTCTAACATACAGATCTACATGCTCTAGTCAGGGTTACATGATCCAGAACAAGTCCACCCATCTTGAAGCATGTCAGCTGGGGAATTCTGGGAGTCAAAGTCCACCCATCCTGAAACTGCCAAGAATGAGAAACACTATGTGCAGGAATTTGAAAACCAGATTTCTTTTCCTCCCCACCCAAATAGATTTCTTCTCATTAGTTGGAGAGCACTATCATATTTAAAAATATGTGTCAGAATCCAATTATATTTCATCTCTAGTTATCAACTATGGAAAACCCCATTTCTGCCCTCTCTGGATTCTGTCATATGATGAAGGGGAAGGGGGGTGAGCAAAGGGGTTTTAGGGCCCTCACTTCCTTCGTTACAACTTCAAAGGGACTGGATGTGGATCTCACCCAGAGAACTGACCATAACAATATGGCCATCACCTTTCATCTACTCCTCTCTGAAGTCTTCCTTCTGCCGGTCAAGAGGAAAAGGGGGTGGAAATGTAACACCTGGGATTGTCGCTGGAAGGACGGTGGGGTGGGGGCTGCTTGGGAACATTTAAAACCTTGAACCTTAGGGCTTGGGCCCTCAGATCCTGTCTAGAACGCCTGCAACCATTTTCTCTTAATAAAGATGCCTGTTGGAAGAAATATTCCAAGAGTTCTGTCTTCTTAAGATGCAAAGTGGGGTGGGTCCTTACATTATGCCAGTTTTGCACCCTCTTTTAAGAGATCCTTTCTGTTTAGGTCAAGACCCCAGCAGACGCTTCACTGTCAGTCTATGAAAACTGGAAACGCCACTTCAGCAGAAATAGCTCGGTCTACGGAATAATCCCCAGGTAAAAGGGTGTGTGTGAACAGAATAGAATAGAATAGAATAGAATAGAATAGAATAGAATAGAATAGAATAGAATAGAATAGAATAGAAAAGTTGGAAGGTATCTTGTAGGTCATCTAGTCTAACCCCCTGCTCAAGCAGGTTTCCTGCTTCCTTGTCACAGTTCAGCAGAAAGCACGTGTGAACGTGCACTGTTTGTTCTGTAGGGCTATATACAGAATTTCTAACAAGACTTCATCGTCTCTCTCTCTCACACACACACACACACATACACACAAAGACGCAAATGTACAGATAACAAAATGAATCAACGTTTTCATTTTGTCCGAACACAACCACTAGCTTTCTAAGGCCACACACTCTGCATTGGCACAAAGCCATGAAGTAATTTTATTTTCTAGGTAGACCAGAACTGAACATGATCCAGTCTGGTGAGCCCCTTGGAAAGGAGACCACCAAGAAACCCCCAAACCCAAGCCAGAAAAGTCTAATGGGTGCCCATAAAACCCCCCAGGACTTGATCTCGGTACCAAGGGAGAGAGTCCCCTTCTTCAACCTGTTGCCCCATAAACAAACCAAACCATTTGGGTTCGCACCATCAAGCCAACCAAGGTTAAAATGAACCCAGTTTCTCAAGTGACGGCAATGCAGCCTCAGTTCTTGAAATGTTCTGTGCAAACTCAGCTGGGTTTTTGTTTGCTCTTTGCAGCTTAGGGTCCCTGGGGGCTGGAAGTGATTTTGCTCCTTTTATCCACTTTCTGGGCATCACCGCGATGGATATCGCTTACACTTACGATCGGGTGAGTCTCTGGGGCACACTGGCGGGGGGGGGGAAATCTCTTGCACACCAAGAAGGGGGGGGCTGAGGGCAGAAATGGAGGAGGCCAGAGAGAACAAGAGCTGAGCTGAACTTTAATTAGTTTGCTTTGGTTAAATAAGAAACAGGCGGTGGAATTCACACAAACACACACACACACACACACACGTATGTCACATGTCCCCCCCACATTCGAGCACCTGGACAATAAAAATTGGAAATTAGGAAAAATACGATGCGCATAGTCCTTGACTTATGACCACAATTTCCATGACTCAGCAAAACCATTGTTAAGCGAATTTTGCCCCATTTTACAAGCTTTCTTGCCACAGTTGTTAAGTGAATCATTTGGTCGTTAAGCGAATCTGGCTCACTTAATAACTCACTTAATAACTGCCCTGCTTGGGATCAGAAAGGTTGGGCTCAATTGGGGTTGTAAGTCAAGGATTGCCTGTAATTCTATCTTGTGCTTTACTGCGCTGAAAAATCGTGGAAGTCGGATTTTTTTTAATTTTCCTTTCCCTTTCCTTTCTCTCTGCTTCTTTTTCCTTTTATTTGCACTTGTATTTTATATATCATAATTTCAATAATTTTTTTTTTAAAGATGTTAAATTTCCTGCCTGAGCAGGGGGCTGGACTAGATGACCTCCAAGGTCCCTTCCAACTTCTATTCTATTCTATTCTATTCTATTCTATTCTATTCTATTCTATTCCCTGTTCTGTTCTATTTTGTTCTATTCTATTCTATTCTGTTCCATTCCATTTTCTATTCTATTCTATTCTATGACTACAACTGAACCCAAATTTTATGTTTTTAAGTGAGACATCCATTGACTTTTGCCCCATTTTACGACATTTTCTTGCCACTGTTGTTAAGTGAATCCACTGCAGTTGATAAATTTGCAAACTGGTTGTTAAGTGAATCTGGCTTCCCCATTGAAGGTCGCAAAAGGACCAGGACACTACGACCGTCATAAATATGAAGCAGTTGCCAAGCATTTGAATTTTGATCACATGACCCTGGGGATGCTGCAAAGGTTGTAACTGTGAAAAACGGTCGCAAGTCCCTTTTTTCAGTGCCCTTGTAAACTTTGAACGGTCACTAAACAAACCGTTGTAAAGTCGAGGACTACCTGTATTCTGTATTCTGCATGATAGCCAACCTTTCCTTTAAGGCAGTGGTTCTCAACCTTTTTAATGCCGCGACCCCCAACCGGTCATAAGTCGAGGACTACTCAACCGGTCATAAGTCGAGGACTACTCAACCGGTCGTAAGTCGAGGACTATTCAACTGGTGCAGCACCGTTTGCAGAATGGGACTTTTGGCGGGCTCAGCAGGGCAGAGACAGCCTGGACAATTCCTGTTGGCTTTGGAAAGCCAATAGAATTAGACTCGATTCAAGAGAGGCTATTCTATTGGCTTTCAAAAGCCAATAGAATAAAAGGGAGGGGCACAGCTAAGGAAAAGGGGGGGGGGAATGGCGGACTGCGTTGTTTGGCGACCCCCGTGAAATGGTCGTTCGATCCCAAATGGGGTCCCGACCCACAGGTGGAGAACCACTGCTTTAAGTCTTGCTTAAAGTCTTAAAAAGGGAGCATCTCCTAGTGCTCCTGGGCTGAGCTCAAGAAAAGCAGGTGGATGGGGCACCACATGGAAATCACAGCTGAAAGTTGGAAAAAGATTCTGGAAAGCCAGCTAACCCATCACAACGGGTCTTCTCTTCTTTCCACTTTTTTTTTGTTCAGAGCAAAACGTCAGCGCGCATTTACCCGGCCTACCACACGGCCTTTGACACCTTCGACTACGCAGACCGATTTATCGATCCAGGTAACGAATGGTGGGCGGCGGGACAGGCAGACCGCAAGGCTACCGTTTTTATTTCTTCGTTTCATTTATTTGTATCCCCCCTTTATTGTTTTGACCAGTCAAGATGGCAAAGAGATCCAATACACCTTCCCCCGCCTATTGTCCCTAGAACAACTCACCGTCTCCTGGCGATTGGCCCAAAGTCACCCAGCTGGCTTTCATGCCTAAGGCGGGACTCGAACTCACCGTCACCTGATGATTGGCCCAAAGTCACCCAGCTGGCTTTCATGCCTAAGGCAGGACTAGAACTCAGAGTCTTCTGGCGATTGGCCCAAAGTCACCCAGCTGGCTTTCATGCCTAAGGCAGGACTAGAACTCACCGTCACCTGGCGATTGGCCCAAAGTCACCCATCTGGCTTTCATGCCTAAGGCAGGACTAGAACTCACCGTCACCTGGTGATTGGCCCAAAGTCACCCAGCTGGCTTTCATGCCTAAGGCAGACAACACCCACCGAAAGCTGGTGGAGCTCCGATGGCCGCCATCTTGCCTTTTTTGACACGACCGGGGTATATTACTGGCTGCGAGCTTCTCAAACACCCCAGTCAGTCTCCCCTCTCTCTGCAGGCTTCACCAGCCACCGGGCCGTGGCGCAAACGGCTGGCAACGTCCTGCTGCGCTTGGCGGAGTCCTTGATCTTGCCTCTCAACGTGAGCAACTATGGGGAGACGTTGCAAGCCATGTACGACACAGCCGAGCGAGTGTTCCAGGTGGACCTCCTCAACCACAACATCTCCCTTGGTGAGGAGGGGAGGGCCGGCCTGCCTTGCAGGGCTGTCGTACGGAGACGCAGCAAGGAAGGCGATTGCACTGCTTCACGCTTTTCTCCAAACTGAACTCTGATCAACAGCTGTGAATGCAGCCTTTAGATGCCCCTTCAAATATCTTCCAGGTTGTCACTCAGAAGAGGGGGGTGGGCTTACTCTCGGTGGCCCCAGCAGGCAGGATGAGGACTAGTAGGCTTGCTCTGAATAGGGTGTGTGTGAAATAGATGATCTCTGGTGTTCCCTTTCCTCTCTGTGGCTTGAGACCAGCATCAGCTTTATGATGAACAACTATACCAGAGTGGAAATTGAAGTCCACGTATCTTTAAGCATGGCTGACTAAGGAATTCTGGGAGTTGAAGTCCACACAAGTCTTAAAGTGGCCAAGATTGGACACCCCTGCTATAAAAAAGATGTTGTGCCATTGCTGGTGGTATCCGTTGTCCCACAATTCAAGTTATTATATGTCAAGGAAGTTTAAAAGGCATTCATCTTTTTTTTTTTCTTCCTTTCTTCGCTTCTCGTCCATGCAGTCCCACTCCGCAATGCAGTTGTGCGCTTCCAGTCTGCAGCAGCCGACCTCAACCAGCGCATCGCAGGCTTGAAAAATGAAGACTCTCCCAGGTGATTTTTTTCCCCCCCATTTTTCTAATCCCATCCATACACATCCAGTAGTCCTTGACTTACAACAGTCCGCTTAGTGACCGTTCAAAGTTCCAACGTCACTGAAAAAAGCAACTTAATGACCGTTTTTCACACTTGCAAGTGTTGCAGCATCCCGAGGGTCATGGGATTGACATTAACTTTGAACCGTCACTAAACGAACTGTCGTAAGTCGAGAACTACCTATAGTGGGGTGATTGAGGCATGGAGGCAGCATATGATGTCCACACAAGGTGTGCAACCATCCTCGTCTCCAGGGCGGACTCGCAGCTGCTTTTCGTGGCCCGGTAGGAGGGGCCTCGTTGAAGCTCCACCCATATCTAGGCTGGAGAGACCAATGGGGATCCTGATCCCGCCCCTTCCGAGAGCTGATTCGTTCAAAAGTTCCACTGACTTTCAGACAAGTAGCTGTCAGTTTGATGTGGGAGGGCTAATTTTGGGGGGTGCCCCACCCCTAGATGCCCTGGGCTTTTGCCATATTGGGCCAGATGAGAATGAAACTGATGGTGATTTGCTTTTTGTGGCTTGTCAGGAAAAGAAGTCGGAATTTGAACACAGTAGAAGAAGAAATGGTCCAAAGTCTTGCTAAGCCATCTTTCTCACCACTGCAACTGATGACGGCTTAGCGTGGATGACCTCCCCCAAGCACCTTTTAGATCAATAGATTGGCTGAGTGCCCCCCCCCCCCACATTCAGAGTTTGCTTGGCTTAGCTCTAGAGGGCCTTTCCCCACTATTCTGCCCTGGAAACCATGAATAATGGCTTAGTGTATTCTGTGTTGTTTCCTGAACAAGCCACAGTTAAGCTTAGTGCAATGTGTGTGTAACCTCTCTCTCTCTCTCTCTCTCTCTCTCTCGTCCATCCCTGTCATCCATCTAGCCCTCTTGCTCTGCGGATGGTGAACGACCAGCTGATGTTGCTAGAACGGACATTTTTAAACCCACGAGCTTTCCCAGACAAATATTATTACAGGTAACTCAAGCCCCCACCTCATTTCTTTCATTTGGTCAGGCTGAGACTCCTAAGGTTGGATTCTGTCCAGTTCCAACGATTAATAGCCCATTGCTGCAGGCAGAGTCAAAAAAAATCAAGATGGTAGCTGTTCCAGTTCTCCTGCAATCTGAAATTACATGTCTTTCTTGACTTCTTCCTGTTTTTTCCCTTTCCTTTCCTTTCTCTCTCCTTCCTTCCTTCCTTCCTCCCTTTTTTTCATTTTCTTTTTCTAATTCCTCCCTATTTTGTTTTTCCTAATTGCTTCCTATTTTCCTTTAATGTGGAATAATAAGCAATCACTAGAATAATGATGTGTCTGCATAATTACTGGAATAATGCTGTGTTAGCAGTATGTGACTAACCTAATGCGCATTGCACTTGGATACAACGTATCTAGCAAACTCTCCATTGTATACCCGTGAGAAACGAACCTAATGTATTACAATGTGTATTACAATGTCTATTCCTTTGTTCCTGAGAAAAACAAAGTATAAAACTGAAGTCTAAACCCACCTTCCGGGTTCAGAATTGCTCGTTGCTATTGCTTCTGAACGTGTGCAATAAATCTCTCTGCTAAAACCCTCTGGAATTCATAAGAGTCCTTTTGTTTTCCACAAGACCTTCCTTCCTTCCTTCCTTCCTTCCTTCCTTCCTTCCTTCCTTCCTTCCTTCCTTCCTTCCTTCTTTCCTCCCTCCCTCCCTCCCTCTAATTTTGATAGGATCTGCCGAGTTTTGAACGAATTGGTGCAGCTGCCATCTTGACTTTTTTGCCCCTACTTAGTAGATACCTCTCCCTGCAGCAGCACTGTGTAATAGGAATTTATTGTAGCCTTTCAATGCCATTTCCATTTGGGTCTCTCTCTGCATCCGCAGTCACGTCATCTGGGCCTCCCAATCGTCGTCCGTGGCTACCTTCCCAGGCCTGGCCGACGCCGTGGTTGCTGCAAAAGAGCAGGGCAAGTGGGACCAGGTCCATAAACATCTAACGGTGGTTATCCAAGCGGTGGAAAACGCTGCCTCCTTTCTTGAACCCGTGGCCGAATGACCGGCATCCTCGTAGCCCTCGTGGGAAGCCTCAGTTATGAAAAGCCAGCTGTATGTCTTCTGAAGAAATAAAAGCTTCACACTTGATAAACCCTTTCTGAGCATTGGACGCAATTCTTTCGGGCTTCGCGCCTAGTAATACAAAACAGCCTTGCAAGGTAGGCTTAGGTTGCTGTGGGATCCTATTACAGGTGCAATTTCATTTAAAGCAGTGGTTCTCAACCTTTTTAATGCCGCGACCCCCAACCGGTCGTAAGTCGAGGACTACTCAACCGGTCGTAAGTCGAGGACTACTCAACGGGTGCAGCACCGTTTGCGGAATGGGACTTTTGGCGGGCTCAGCAGGGCAGAGACAGCCTGGACAATTCCTATTGGCTTTTGAAAGCCAATAGAATTAGACTCTATTCAAGAGAGTCTATTCTATTGGCTTTCAAAAGCCAATAGAATAAAAGGGAGGAGCACAGCTAAGGAAAAGGGGGAAAAAAATGGCGGACTGCGTTGTTTGGCGACCCCCGTGAAATGGCCGTTCGACCCCAAATGGGGTCCCGACCCACAGGTTGAGAACCGCTGCTTTAAAGGGAGCTTCACTTCAAGGGACCCACCTGTGGGGTTTCTTAGGCAACAATTTAGGGGTGGTTTGTTATTGCCATCTTGTGGAAGTGTTTTACTCTGTAGCTAAGGCTCTGGAATTTTTTGTGGTGTCAGTCAAGAACCAAGAAGCACTAACTGAAGTCAGTGACTTTATTATCTGGGGTTACAGGTAATCCGTGACTTACAAGAATTTACAAGAATTCATTTAGTGACCGTTCAAAGTTACAACAGCACTGAAAAAGCGACTTAGGACTGTTTCTCACACTTATGCCTGTTGCAGCATCCCCCAGGGTCACATGATCAAACTTCAGATGCTTGGCAACTGGCATGTACTTACGACGGTTGTGGTGTCCTGAAGTCACATGATCCCCTTTTTGTGACAAGCAAAGTCAACGGGGAAGCCCGATTCATCGAACGACCCTGTTACTAACTTAGCAGCTGCAGTGATTCGCTTAACAACTGTGGGAAGAAAGGTCGTAAAAATGGGACAAAATTCACTTAACGACTGTCCTATTTAGCAACGGAACTGTTGGGCCCAGTTGCGGTTATAAGTCGAAGACTATCTGTAACTGAGAAGTCTTCCTAATTATTTTTTTTTCCTGCATTACACTGA
Organism: Crotalus tigris; assembly: GCF_016545835.1. Classification (NCBI taxonomy): domain Eukaryota; kingdom Metazoa; phylum Chordata; class Lepidosauria; order Squamata; family Viperidae; genus Crotalus; species Crotalus tigris. The sequence continues at coordinate 737,563 of NW_024097333.1, read as the reverse complement.
TAAATTAATCCAACGTTCACACATCATGCTAAACCAATTTCCCCCACTATACTGGTAGTCCTTGATTTACAACCGTAATGGAGCCTGCTCATTAGGGTCGCAAGTGGTGACAGTCGTAAAGCAGATCACCCACCTGATTGACCTGATTTAATGACCTTTTTTTGCAGCAGTTATTAAGCTAACATGTAGCAGTCGTAAAGTGGGTCACTCACTGGGACCAATCTGATTTTACAAGTGTTTTCTGGCAGTCGTTCAGGGAATGTGGTGGTCGTAAAACAAAGCCATTGTTGTTCGCTATCAGGGCTTCTTTTGCCAAAAAGCAGAAGCAAAAATGTCATAAATTATAGTCACATCACTGAAGGGCACTGCAAAAGGCCTTAAAAGCAGTATTTATGGAAGTATTATATGGAAGTACATAAGTATTTATGCAATGTATGTTTTTACGTAAATATTTACGTAAGTATTTAAATATTGACATAAGTATTTCAGTGTTTATTAAGTATTTAAGTAAGACCACACTTAGAATGCTGCATCCGATTTTTGTCACTAAAATACAAAAAAGATGCTGAGACTCTAGAAAGAGTGCAGAGAAGAGCAACAAAGATGATTAGGGGGCTGGAGGCTAAAACATACAAAGAACAGTTGCAGGAATAGAGAAAAGAAGGACTAGGGGTGGCATGATAGCAATATTTGAAGGGCTGCCATGAAAACTTATTTTCCAAAGCATCAGAAGGCAGGAGAAGAAAGAATGGATGGAAACAAGGAGAGAAGCAACCTGGAATTAAGGAGAAACTTCCTAACAGTTAGAACAATTAACCAGTGGAACAACCTGCCTCCAGAAGTTGTGGGTGCTCCATCACTGGAGGCTTTTAAGAAAAGACTGGACAGCCATTTGTCCCAAATGATATAGGGTTTCCTGCCTGAGCACGGGGTTGGACTAGATGACCTCCAAGGCCCCTTCCAACACTCTTATTCTATTAAATGTGGTTAGTTATCCAGTGCTCAAAATGCAGTTACATAACTGCAGGGGGAGGGGGGAGCAGCTGTTCGAACTTAGGAATGGGTCGTAATTTTTTTTCCAGGTCTGTCATAACTTTGAACAGTCACTAAGTGACCGGTTGTATGTCCAGGACTCCTATAGACATTTTCCCCCTGCATTCAAAGGCAAAGCCCTTCCCGTGATTTTCACCAGCCTAGGCAGCAGCGAGGCAGCCCAAGCTTCACAACGAAGAACTGACCACACCGTTAAACAACAACAAGGCAACGTTTATGCAATTTAATCTTCACAACTATTTGGGGAGGAAAGGGACAGAGAACTACCGGGGATTCTTGGCTGAAGTGGAGCTGCACTAGATCCCTTTTTCCAGGGAAGAATTTTGAGGCCTTGCGTCTAAGCGATTTCCCGGAAACGATGGACGAAACGGGGAGACATCAAAAGAAAGGGCCGTCCGAAAAATCCATCAAGTGGTCCACATCCACCGTGTCCGTGGAGTCTTCCCAAACCACCACCGGCTCGCAGTCCTGCCTCACCACGGCGGATTGTCGACTCCGAGCATCGACAAACATATGAACTCTGCATTTCCATTTCTGGGAAATTGGGAGAATGGTTAGAGGAAGGAGAAAATGAGTTAGGGAATTGGGGATCCCAATCACACTTGTGGGTCCAATCACACTTGGCCAATAAAGAATTCTATTCTATTCTATTCTATTCTATTCTATTCTATTCTATTCTATTCTATTCTATTCTATTCTATTCTATTCTATTCTATTCTATTTTATTCTATTCTATTCTTCATTCCACTATTCTATTCTATTTCTATTTCTATTCTATTTCATTCTATTCTTCATTCCATTATTCTATTCTATTCTATTCTATTCTATTCTATTCTATTCTATTCTATTCTATTCTATTCTATTCTATTCTATTCTTCATTCCACTATTCTATTCTATTTCTATTTCTATTCTATTCCATTCTATTCTTCATTCCATTATTCTATTCTATTCTATTCTATTCTATTCTATTCTATTCTATTCTATTCTATTCTATTCTATTCTATTCTATTCCATTCCATATTTTCTATTCTATTCTATTCTATTCTATTCTATTCTATTCTATTCTATTCTATTCTATTCTATTCCATTCCTGATTAAAGATTCTCCTCCAGGCTTCTAACTCATGGGAAGATAAACCAACATGTGTCTAAAAACTGAGCAAAACAAAGCAACAAAAATTAAATCAATTCACATCACTGTGAACACTCTAAGTGTGTGTGTGTAAAAACTAAACCTATCTGGTTCTCAGCCGTATTGGTTCATAAGAACCACCCTTTCAAGTAATCACTGTAGTAGGTAGGATTAATGGAATCAGCTCTGCTCTATCAGCCACATACACTCCATCTTCAAAGATCACTGTAGATGTGATCTGGAACACAGTGGTGACTTCTTTGGTCTGATAAAGCAGAGCCCAGCGCGGAGAACTGGAGTAGAAAATACACAGATGGGGAAGGTCAGATTTGGAGAAGACAAACTCTTGAATTCTCCAGCTGTTTGCTCATCCACTCAAGCCACAAAAAATTAGCTTTCCCCAAAAAGGGATCCTGCAATTTGTCCTCCAGTTTGGGGTAGAACTGGGTTTTGACATTTCTTTCAAAGGAGATTGGGATTTGGGGGATTTGGGGTGCAAATTAGCTCTTTTATAGACACCACCCCCAAATCTCACACTCTGCGAAATCTCCTCCTGTCTTCCCCACAACAACAACTCTGTGAGGTGAGTAGGGCTCAGACAAAGTTACTCAGCTGGTTTTCCTGCTTAAGACAGGACTAGAACTCACCGTCTCCTGGTGATTCACCCCAAATCACCCAGGTGGCTTTCGTGCCTAAGGCAGGACTAGAACTCACCGTCTCCTGGTGATTCACCCCAAATCACCCAGGTGGCTTTTGTGCCTAAGGCAGGACTAGGACTCACCGTCTCCTGGTGATTCACCCCAAATCACCCAGGTGGCTTTCGTGCCTAAGGCAGGACTAGAACTCACCGTCTCCTGGTGATTGGCCCAATGTTATCCTGCCCAAAGTCACCCAATCGGTGTCTAAGGAGGGACTAGAACTCAGTGTCTTCCGGTTTCTAGCGTGGTGTCTTCGCCAGCAAACTGAACTGGCCCTATCAATATTGAAATTATCCGAACTGGACTTACAACCCATCTTCCCTTAAGCCAGTGGTTCTCAACCTGTGGGTCGGGACCCCATTTGGGGTCGAACGACCATTTCACGGGGGTCGCCAAACAACACAGTCCGTCATTTTTTCCCCCCTTTTCCTTAGCTGTGCCACTCCCTTTTATTCTATTGTATATATATATACATTGCTTACTGGTGTACATTGCTTAGAGAGTGCTTGCACTTAAAGCGGTATATAAGTCTCATAAATAAATAAATAAACAAACAAACAAATAAACAAATAAATAAATATTGGCTTTTGAAAGCCAATAGAATAGGCTCTCTTGAATAGAGTCTAATTCTATGGGCTTTCCAAAGCCAATAGGAATTGTCCGGGCTGTCTCTGCCCTGCTGAGCCCGCCAAAAGTCCCAGTCTGCAAACGGGGCTGCACCCGTTGAGTAATCCTCGACTTACGACCGGTTGAGTAGTCCTCGACTTACGACCGGTTGGGGGTCGCGGCATTAAAAAGGTTGAGAACCACTGCCTTAAGCTCTCTGAGCACAGAGGTAGGGGTGTTCCCTTATATCCTGTCCCCCGTCTGCCCACCGCCCCCCCCCCCATCTAGGGCAGCACTTCTACAAAAGCATTCAGTTGATGCTTCTGACGCTGGAGAGACAGAGATGGTCCTGGTTTGCTTAAAACTGAGGTCTTTTGTTCTTCTCCAGCTTCTTGGTTTCTTCTGGAATATTTCAGTCCGGGAACCATGGCAGAGACACCCCCTTACCTGCAGCCGGTACTGGAACTGGAGAGCCACTATGCAGACTTACAGACTGTGAAAGAATGCCAGCGCTACCCAGACGGGCGACCTTGGCAACAGGGTCCCACGGACGTGGGCTGTGACCTCACCTTCTGTTCCTGCTTGGGCAAAGCCACGCACAGAGCCGCTTTTGAGGATCGACGCCTGTACCACGGGACTGCAGACTCTCGGCCTTGTTCTTTGGTACAATTGGTGTTCACCAAAAATAGCGGGAAGCTCAGCATAGTGCCAACGGCGCTCTGGAAGAAGGATCGGAATGACAGAGTTGGAAGGGACCTCGGAGGTCATCTAGCCCAACCCCCTGCTCCAACAGGAGACCCTGTACCATTCCAGACACAGGGCTGTTCCAGTCTCTTCTTGAAAAACCTCCAGTGATGGAGCAGCCACAACTTCTGGAGCAGTGGTTCTCAACCTTTTTAATGCCGCGACCCCCCAACCGGTTGTAAGTCGAGGACTACTCAACCGGTCGTAAATCGAGGACTACTCAACTGGTGCAGCACCGTTTGCAGAATGGGACTTTTGGCGGGGGCCAAAGCAGGACAGAGACAGCCTGGACAATTCCTATTGGCTTTTGAAAGCCAATAGAATTAGACTCTATTCAAGAGCCAATAGAATAAAAGGGAGCAGCACAGCTAAGGAAAAGGGGGGGGAAATGGCGGATCGCGTTGTTTGGCGACCCCCGTGAAATGGTCGTTCAACCCCAAATGGGGTCCCGACCCACAGGTTGAGAACCACTGCCATAGACAATATCTCCTTGCAATGTCTAACTGCTGTTTCTTTTTTTTTAATTGAAAAGTTTTATACAAATTTTGATGCAATATGAAATCCCCCCCTACCTCCCCCCTCCCATACCCTCCCCCCTTACTTCCCAGAGCTGATTACAGGGTTTAAAAAAAAGAAACAAACAAACAAATCTAACTGCTGTTTCTGAACTGGCAAGCAATGTGTCATGGTTCCGAAAAGAAGCAGCTTTTCAAAGAACTTTGAGGCTTTATTTACCTTAAAGAATCCTTTTATTGCTACATAGCTTTGGCACGTACATAATGAAGCCAAAAACTGAATCCTCCCACCTTTCAATCACCCGTAACAAAGCATAACTCACTCCTTCATTTTACAGTCATCAATCACGTTCTCCAATTAGTTTGAAGTGTGAACTGTCCCTCCCGTAACTCCTCCGGTTACAGCTGACCTTGGCAATGCCGTACTGAAATATTGTTATGGTTAACTAGCATACTTTCCCACCCGCTAGGCTAGCGTTGTCTGCTTTAACTCTAGAAGTGATATGCAGGCTAAATAAAACATGTGTGCTTCTTCATATATGGCAAGCAAGACCATCCGATGTTAGCAGCCTTGACACAATGCACACCTGAAGGACTGTTCTTGGGACTCATTTTTGGAGTGGAAGCAGGCCAATGACAGGTGGATGGGTGCTAATTTGGGATAGGGCAGGGGTAGCCAAACTCCTCTCTGGACGCATAATCCATCATCCCCACCTGGGCCCATTTGCAAGGCTGTCCCTTGGGTTACCTGCACTTTGATATTGATATCTTCTATAGGTCTGTAGAAAGTATCAGGGTTGCGTTTGTTGAAGTAATTCATGGCTTGTTCCTTCAAGAATGTGAATTCAAAGGAGCTTTCACTGTTGCGCTGCATCCGTTCGCGATACTCCTTTGCGTTTTCTTCCAGTTCTTCCGAATTGGGTTCCTCTGGACCCTCTTTTGCCGGTTCTTGAGAAGTGGAGTTCTCTTTAGGGCAGCAACTTTTTTCTGGGGGCACTCCTGGTCCACAACATTCCTTTTTCTCCTCCTCCACCGAGGTCCCCCACACCAGGACACAGGCCAGGAACAGCTGAAGGCCCACCAGGGAACGCCTCATGATGGACAGGAGATGCACTGAAGGTCGAAACCGTGGGCTGGAGGGGGAGGCCCGTTGATATACCTCTGAAGAAGCCTCACCCTCCAGGAAGCTCCACCCTTGAATCCAGAAGAAGGCGTCCTTCTCAGGCTGGATCACTTCTGCTAAACGTGGTCCAAACAGAAGAGTTGGTCAAGCAGAACATCCTCGCCCGAATGTTCACCTTTTCCCTTTCTTCTCTTATTTAAACATTTCTTCCGACTCACTGGTGGAGGTTGAGTTTGACAGGAGGCTAAGCATTTCTGAAATTATACATCATTTTGCTTAGCTGTCTTCCATCTTCTGGGAAGAATCTCAGGCAAATTTATTTTTTTTTTGCAAGGCGCATTCAGAAGCACACCATCTGTCTGAATGGGCCTTTTCCTGACACTCCCCCCCCCCGCAGGTATGATTGATGTTTAGCTTGGAAGCTCATGCTTGGCAGGCTGGTTGAGGTATGATATAGCACGATCTCACTGTTACATTGTGCAGAAGGCCATGGTTAGGTGGCACTGCAGGTTGATTTCAAACTTTTCAAGATTTCTTGGAGAACGGTGGGATCCTTAATACTTTCTGAGCTCAGTTGTTTTCTTGCAGACATTTCATTACCAAGGTAATATCGTCAATGCATCGATTTTATTATCTTCTAGACTGATAATGAAATGTCTGCAAGAAAATGACCAAGCTCAGAGAGCACCAAGGACATCCACCTCATCCTCTCCACAAATCCCACTCTCTTCTAGCACTGATGAAGTTGCTTAGATGGGCTATGAAATGTCAGCAAGAAAACCACCAAGCTCAGAGAACGCCAAAGACGCCACAGTCCTTTTCCTTTCCTCCTCCTCCTCTTCTTCTTCCTCCTCCTCCTCCTCCTCCTCCTCCTCCTCTCCACAAATCCCACTCTCTTCTAGCACTGATGGGGTTGCTTAGATCAGGGCTTTTCAACCAGTGGTACGGGTACCACCTGTGATACATTGGCACCTGGCAGGTGGTACGTGACCATCCCAGAAAAGTAGTGGGGAAGGGAATGAGCTGAACCGGTGGCAGCACCGCACAAGCCTGAGAGAGAGAGGGCTGGAGCTGCAGGGCTGTCAGGGCTCAGCAGAAGTGCCAGGATCAGCGCTTCTTCGGCTGGAGGTCGGCGCTGATCCTGATGCTTCCGCTGAGCCATGCTGGCTCAGGAATTCTGGGAGTTGAAGTCCACGAGTCATAAAAGAGCCAAGGTTGGCTTAAGGGACAAATAATTCTGTTCACCAGGGGACAGAATGAACCTGTTTTATGGATTCACCCCATCCTTTAAGCCAGGAATAGGCAACCTTGGCTTTTTTTATGACTGGTGGACTTCAACTCCCAGAATTCCTGAGCCAGCCATGCTGAGGGGAAATTGAGAGGTTTCCAAGCTGTTTTGGGGGGCTATGTCTTAATTTCACCAAAATCTCTGAGGTTCCAAGAAGGCCAAAGTTTCAGATCTTTCTTCAGACAGTGAAAGGGGGACTTTTTCCTAATGTTGTATTCTAGAAAAGTATGACTCTAGAAAGATGTTGAGACTACAGAAAGAGTGCAGAAAACATGATTTGAGGGCTGGAGATTAAAACATACGAAGAACGGCTGCAGGAATTGGGTTTGTCTAGTTTAATGAAAAGAAGGCCTGGGGTGACAGGACAGCAGTGTTGGAATATTTGAGGGGCTGCCACAAAGAAGGGGGGGTGTCAATCTATTCTCCAAAGCACCTGAAGGCAGGACAAGAGGCAATGAATGGGAACTAATTAAGGAGAGACACAAACTAGAACTAAGGAGGAGGAGAGTGGTGAAGGAGAGGAGAGGAAGAAGAGGGAAGTAGGGAAGAGAAGAAAGGGAGAAAGAAGGTAAAGAAGAAGGAGTGTGGATACGGTGAAAGGGGAAATGGTCGAGCAACACCAAAGTTATGTGTATGTATTTATTTCATTTTGTTAAAAGTATCTGTATGTGAGTGTGGAGGGAATGTATGTTAATATCTGATAAGTATTACGGTATATGTATGGGGGAGAGTTTGAAAAAATAAAAAAATATTTAAAAAAAAAAACTAGAACTAAGGAGAAATTTCCTGACAGTCAGAACAATTACTGTAATCAGTGGAACAACTTGCCTCCAGAAATTGTGGGTACTCCATCATTGGAGGTTTTCAAGAAGAAACTGGAACAGCCATTTGTCCAGAATGGCACAGGGGTTCCTGCTTGAGCAGGCGGTTGGACTAGAAGACCTCCAAGGTCCCTTCCAACTGTTATACAGCTGCTGTTACCTTGTGTAATCTAGGAATGTGAGATCACAACAACCAGGTGAGTCAGCCACCTGGACTTCCAATCCCACTGGTGAAAGAAAAATCAGGCCCAGTTCCAAGCCGGGAGTAAATAAAATGGAGGCTGCTTAGAAAGAAGGTTCCAGTTTATTGAAGAGCAGAATCTACAACAGCATGTAGTTCTGGGACAGCTGACCCGGAAACACCTGCTATTGGTGGTTCTGCTCATCAATAAACTGGAACCTTCTTTCTAAGCAGCCTCCATTCTATTTACTCCTGGCTTGGAACTGGACCTGATTTTTCTTTCAACACCAACACACAGGAACACCCAGTTAGAAGAAGCCAGCCTGGCTGATTTGGGGTTTCAGTAGGACACTATCTAGCTCAGCGTTTCTCAAGCTTGGCCACTTTAAGATGGGTGGGCTTAGCTCCCAGAATTCCCCAGCCAGCATGGGAATTGAAGTCCATATATCTTAAAGTGCCCAAGGTCAAGGGACAGCCCTGATTGTGATGCAACCTCTCCAGCCTCCTTTCAACAAAGCAACTTTGTACACCTCTGTTGTTGTTGCCTGGCACGGCCCTTCCTGGCACGCTTCTCCTTGTGTCTTGTGTTCCCCCCAAGCATCAACTCAGGTCTTTGAAGTCAACCAAAATTAAGCCCAGGTCAGTGGAATGGGTAGATTTCTGAACAATTAAGAAGGGACACCATTGATTGGGATTTGTGTCGGCAAGGTTTTGGCAAGCGCATTATTTTGATCTGATGAAAGATATCCTGTTTCCAAGTGAGCCACAGTCCAAAGAAAAGTTCAGGTGGGTCACAAAGGGTTTGGCTGAAGCCAAAGTCAACCTGGCATTTTCTGCGGTTTCTGATGCTAAATGTCACTGCCCTTCAGTGTGGTTCCTTCTACAGCTGTCTGGCTCTGGTGTGCGGGTTGACCAAAAGGCTACCATAGACAATCCCTGATCGTGCTTTGTGTTCAAGCTCAGGGTGAAATGATGTAATGCATTTTCTCTTATAAAGCAGGTGTCCTGGGTAGCACAGACCTGTATGCCCTCCCTCCCTTCTTTTTTCCAACCTATATCCTTCCTTCTTTCCTTCCTTCCTTTCTTCCCTCCTTCCTCCCTCCTTCCCTCCCGAAAAGACCAGCCTGAAGATGACGAATGGGACTTCATTGAAACGTCGCCAAGACACTTCCAATTTTACACGAGAGAAAATCCGAATAATATATATATAAGTCACAGTAAAGACATCTGCCTGCAAAAGTTGCTCCTAGACTGGAGCGAAATGCCTGCAAAAGTTGCTCCTAGACTGGAGCGAAATGCAGAGCAGATTGCTTTGTATTTGGTAGACCGGGTGCTCCACCCAACATATATCCTCCCTGGATTCTGCTAACAGGCATGAGGGGGAACCTGTGGCCTAGAGGTTAATACAGCTACCTAACATGCAGCCTCCGTCATCTTCAGGCTGATGTTTTTGGCTTCGTGCTTCTAGGAGGAATTTGTGATCATAGCTGTTTCCTCCTTTTAACTGCCAGTGGGGGTGTGAACTGATTGGGTGGGAGCTTGGCTGTGTTGGAAAAAGTGAATGAGGGAGGGTGGGAGGGTGGGAGGAAGGAAGGAGATATGTTGGAAAAGTGAGTGAGTGAGTGAGTGAGGTGAGTGCGGAAGGGAAGGAGGGAGGAAGGAGGGAAGGAAGGAAGGAAGGAAGGAAAGAAGGAAGGATATAGGTTGGAAAAAAGAAGGGAGGGAGGGAATACAGGTCTGTGCTACCCAGGACACCTGCTTTATAAGAGAAAATGCATTACATCATTTCACCCTGAGCTTGAACACAAAGCACAATCAGGGATTGTCTATGGTAGCCTCTTGGTCAATCCGCACACCAGAGCCAGACAGCTGTAGAAGGAACCACACTGAAGGGCAGTGACATTTAGCATCAGAAACCGCAGAAAGTGCAAGGTTGACTTTGGCTTCAGCCAAACGCTTCGTGACCCACCTGAACTTTTCTTTGGACTGTGGAGCACTTGGAAACAGGATACCTTTCATCAGACCAAAATAATGCGCTTGCCAAAACCTTGCCGACACAAATCCCAATCAATGGTGTCCCTTCTTCATTGTTCAGAAATCTACCCATTCCACTGACCTGGGCTTAATTTTGCTTGACTTCAAAGACCTGGGTTGATGCTTGGGGGGAACACAAGACACAAGGAGAAGCGTGCCAGGAAGGGCCGTGCCAGGCAACAACAACAGAGGTGTACAAAGTTGCTTTGTTGAAAGGAGGCTGGAGAGGTTGCATCACAATCAGGGCTGTCCCTCGACCTTGGGCACTTTAAGATATATGGACTTCAATTCCCATGCTGGCTGGGGAATTCTGGGAGCTAAGCCCACCCATCTTAAAGTGGCCAAGCTTGAGAAACGCTGAGCTAGATAGTGTCCTACTGAAACCCCAAATCAGCCAGGCTGGCTTCTTCTAACTGGGTCTTCCTGTGTGTTGAAAGAAAAATCAGGTCCAGTTCCAAGCCAGGAGTAAATAGAATGGAGGATGCTTAGAAAGAAGGTTCCAGTTTATTGATGAGCAGAACCACCAATAGCATGTGTTTCCGGGTCAGCTGTCCCAGAACTACATGCTGTTGTAGATTCTGCTCTTCAATAAACTGGAACCTTCTTTCTAAGCAGCCTCCATTTTATTTACTCCCGGCTTGGAACTGGGCCTGATTTTTCTTTCAACAGTGGGATTGGAAGTCCAGATGGCTGACTCACCTGGTTGTTGTGATCTCACATTCCTAGATTACACAAGGTAACAGCAGCTGTATAACAGTTGGAAGGGACCTTGGAGGTCTTCTAGTCCAACCGCCTGCTCAAGCAGGAACCCCTGTGCCATGCTGGACAAATGGCTGTTCCAGTTTCTTCTTGAAAACCTCCAATGATGGAGTACCCACAATTTCTGGAAGCAAGTTGTTCCACTGATTACAGTAATTGTTCTGACTGTCAGGAAATTTCTCCTTAGTTCTAGTTAGTGTCTCTCCTTAATTAGTTCCCATTCATTGCTTCTTGTCCTGCCTTCAGGTGCTTTGGAGAATAGATTGACACCCCCTCTTCTTTGTGACAGCCCCTCAAATATTCCAACACTGCTGTCCTGTCACCCTAGACCTTCTTTTCATTAAACTAGACAAACCCAATTCCTGCAGCCGTTCTTCGTATGTTTTAATCTCCAGCCCTCAAATCATGTTTTCTGCACTCTTTCTGTAGTCTCAACATCTTTCTAGAGTCATGCTTTTCTAGAATACAACATTAGGAAAAAGTCCCCCTTTCACTGTCTGAAGAAAGATCTGAAACTTTGGCCTTCTGGGAACCTCAAAGATTTTGGTGAAATTAAGACATAGCCTAGACCAGGGGTAGGCAACCTTGGCTCTTTTATGACTTGTGGACTTCAACTCCCAGAATTCCTGAGCTAGCATGGCTCAGCATGGCAACCTCTCCCTTTCCTCTCAGCGTGGCTGGCTCGGGAATTCTGGGAGTTGAAGTCCACGAGTCATAAAAGAGCCAAGGTTGCCTATTCCTGGCTTAAAGGATGGGGTGAATCCATAAAACGGGTTTGTTCTGTCCCCTGGTGAACACAATTATTTGTCCCTTAAGCCAGAGGTAGGCAACCTTGGCTCTTTTATGACTTATGGACTTCAACTCCCAGAATTCCTGAGCCAGCCATGCTGAGGGAAAAGAGAGAGGTCTCCAAGCTGAGGGAGGACATGACAGCAGCGTTCCAATATTTGAGGGGCTGCCACAAAGAAGAGGGGGGGGAGTCTACTTATCTTCCAAAACACCAGAGGGCAGGACAAGAAACAATGGATGGAAACTGACCAAAGAGAGAAGCAACCTGGAATTAAGGAGAAATTTCCTAACAGTGACGACAATTAACCAGTGGAACAGCTTGCCACCAGAAGTTGCGGATGCTCCATCTCTAGAGGCTTTGAAGAAGAAATTGGACATCCATTTGTCTGAGATGGTATAGGTCAGTGGTGGCAAAACTATGGCATGCGTGCCAGAGGCAACACTCAAGAGTCTTTTTTGTGGCACACACACCACCACGGCCAGCAGCTTGCCGCTGCCCAGAGCGGCAACCCCACCAGGCATAAAGGAGGCAAAGCGGCCAGCTAGCAAGCTCGAATAGAGGTGTAAAGCATGCCCACACCTACTAAGCCAAAGGCCACCCTGAGCAGGGAAAACTGGATCCCCATCGGCGCTATGACCCCCCAGCCCCCCAGCTAGGTATCAACGCTGCAAATATTGTATATTCTTGCTTTTGATAATATGCAGAATTGTCTGGTAAATATGGGGTTAATAAAGAGCAGAAGGGGCATTGGGGGTAAAGCCCGGGAAAGAAAGAGGAAGAAAACATTTGACCTTCACACTAATTGGATAATGTGAGATATGACGGCTAATTTAGGGAGGGAACATGCTGATAATTTGACTGCTCAGAGGAAGAGAACTTAGATCCTAGCATCCCTCCCTTGTGCCTGTGCTGACATTTTGTAACAATAAAAGACTTTTAGGAAAATAAATGCCTGGAAGTTCTTTGGAATGTTTCATTAGCCGGAACCACAACACTAGGATTGCATGTCTCCCCCCCATCTATGCTGGGCCTCCTGCCCACCGCCCCACCCTCCAGAGACCCCCTGGATCTCCCCCAATCCTGCCTGGCCCCTACAGGCATCCCCCCCACACAGTTCATCATAGGGTTTAGCTTCCAGACTCTTTGTCATCGCACACATTCACACACACACACACACACACAAATTGAAAACACTGGCTCTCCATCATGCAGTTGTACAGCTCCATCCTTCAACCAGTCCCACAAGACCCAATAACTGAAGAAGAGGCAACACATAGCCAGATCTGTGCAATTTAATTTTATTCTCCTATTTCAGAACAAGGGCAAAGGCAGAGCTGTGAAGGGGATGAGATGGGAGCGCACTGGATTCCCTTCAGGGTGGGCGAGTCGGGAGGGTGGGTAGTTGCGTCTAAGTGATTATGCGGTTATGAGGGAAGGCAAAGGGGGTGCTTTCCTCCCAGAACTGAGCATCAGAAGGGGAGACCCTTAAAAAGTTTGGGAAATTGTTTAATTCCTGGGATTATAATGCAGTCCTGGCTGACGACAGCTTTCGTTTCGGTTCTCATGTCAACGAAGATACCAAAGGTGCAGTTGTGTTTCTAAAGACAGCAAAGAAAGAGTGTTAGAAAATGGGGGGCATTTGATAAGACCCTGGTGCTGGGGCTTTGGGTCAGGAAGCTTGAGAGAAGAGCTGGCCTGGTTTCAAACAACATGACTGGATCACTGGAAGATTTAGCTGCTAAATTTGCACAAGGCACCAAGGCTGCTTTTGGTCGTGGCGTTTTGTGGCACAGTTTGGTCTAGTGGTTAAAACACTAGGCCAGAAAGTAGGAGACTGTGAGTTCTAGTCCCACCTTAGGGATAAAAGCCAAGTGGATGACTTTGGGTCTATCACTAGGAGTTGGTGAGTTCTAGTCCCGTCTTAGCCATGAAAGCTACCTGGGTGACTTTGGGCCAATTGCTAGGAGACTGTGAGTTCTAGTCCCGCCTTAGCCATGAAAGCTACCTGGGTGACTTTGGGCCAATCTCTAGGAGACTGTGAGTTCTAGTCCCGCCTTAGCCATGAAAGCTACCTGGGTGACTTTGGGCCAATCGCTAGGAGATGGTGAGTTCTAGTCCCACCTTAGTCATGAAAGCCGGCTAAGAGTAAGTTGTTTTGGATATGTTCGCTGCCTTGGATTATTTGTCAAAATAATAAAGAAGCTCATGCCATTATTATTTATTAAATTTATATGCCACCCATCTGATTCTGTTGCATGAATCCAGGCTAAGATTTTGGTCAGTTTGGTCACATAGGTTGGATTCAGGCCTTACAGCGTCATCGCCATCCTGTGACATGGTGATGTGCTAATCATAGTTTATGGGAGGCTTGCGCCATTTCTGCTGCAGAAGAAGCACCCTTTCGCTTAAAATGAAATGTTTTGCCCTCTTCTTTATTTCCTGATTGTTCATTGCTTGTGTTTTGACACGCACGGGGAGTCCTCGATGTACCACCGTTCACTTAATGACCATTTGAAGTTACAACAGCACTGAAAAAAGTGACTTATGACCAGGGCTTTTTTTCACATAGAACGCCCAGAACGGAGTTCCGGCACCTTTTTTTAGATGGAACCTTGTAGGGTAGGCAAGGCGGGTTGTATGACGTGTGTGAGTTCTCACACCTTTTTATTTTTTTAGAAAAAAAGCACTGCTTATGACCATTTTTCGTAGTTATGACCTTTGCAGCATCCTCAGGGTTAGGTGATCAAAATTCAAACGCTTGTTCCCTTTGGCGACCCTCTGAAAAGCCAGATTCACTTAACAACCGTGCAACTGGAGCGATTCACTTAGCAACTGGGGCAAGGAAGGTCGTAAAACGGGACAGAACACATTTAACAACGGTTTTGCTCAGCATAGGAAGTTGTAAGCTTCCCTGGGGTCTTAAGTCGAGGACTACTTAACAACCGTGCAACTGGAGCGATTCACTTAGCAACTGGGGCAAGAAAGGTCGTACAATGGGACAGAACACATTTAACAACGGTTTTGCTCAGCATAGGAAGTTGTAAGCTTCCCTGGGGCCTTAAGTCGAGGACTACCTGTAGGGTTAGCTCCCTGGAGTTGGGCAGTTGTATAATTTTTAAAAACCAAAGAAGAAAGAGGATTTTGTGAGCTGGGCGGCCCACTAAATTTTCAGACCACCGAGTCTTATTCAACCACCCCCCTTTAAAACCGACTATCGTTCCGCTAGGCAGGGCAGACTGTTCGAGATTCGAACTCGCGACATTTACCTCCTGATTCGGTTGTGGCAGAAGCTGGCAACCCTCCTTCTCCAGGTAGGTTCTTGAATACTCCACGCCAGCCTCTTCCTCTTCGTTTTTGGTGCAGTTGGTCTTGCCCAAAAGCATCTTGACGTAGACCATGACCCCGATGGCTTTCTGGTGTCAAAGAAGAAGAAGAACCCACATTTCAGAACATTGATCGCTGCACCTGCCACTCGTCCTTAAAATCCCCAGGACGCTTTGTACCGCGTTGGGGTGAGTTCAGTTCGAACCCCCAAACTTTCTAGGGCTCGGTTACAGTTAAAGATGTAAGGGAGGCATTTGGATCCCTTACATTTGGCGTTTGGATCCCCCAAAGTTGTCCCGCATGTATCCGAATTTACAGCCCAAATGTTGGAGATGTGGAAATTTAGATGCAACTTATTTTCACATTTGGTGGATTTGTAGAGATATTAAAGCTTTTTGGATTCAGATCTGGTGGGATATTCAAAAGGTTTTTAAGAGAAAGAGAAAGTTTACTCCGCAATTATTTTTGTTGGGTATTATTGTAGATTTGGATGTTAAAGAAATTAGTTTAATGTTGAATCTTATAACAGCTGCAAGATTATTGGTGGGGCAATATTAGAAGAAAAACTCACTGCCTACTCTGGAAGAATGGATATTTAAGGTGTCTAATTTAGCAGAAATGGCGAAAATCTCCGCCTACTTGAAGGATCAATCACGAGAAAAATATATTACTGTTTGGAGAAGATGGATTGATTATATTGATTATATTCAAAAGAAATATGAAATTGATAAGTATTATCTAGCATATTGTAGATGTTAGATAATTATTAATAGTTTTAATTATATTTTTATTTTTGTTTTAATTTGTTAATATTTGTTTTGAAAAGGAGTTAAAGTGTGTTATGGTTTTGTTTGATACTATAGTTGGCTTATGTTAGACAGGTTATGTTTGTTTATTTGTTACCCTGTAATCAGCTCTGGGAAGTGGGGGAGGGGGGAAGGGGTGGGAGGGGTTTATATTGTAAAATTTTATAAAACTTATAATAATAAAAAAAAAGATGTAAGGGTGGGCTGCTTTGGAACATGTGCAGAGCGCCTTTCAGTCTCAGCCGTCAGGGAAGGAGAGTTTGCACAGTGTTTGCGCACACACACACAGGCGTAGAAAAGAAATAAATGTTGATGGAGAGAAGAAAACGAAAAGAATAAATAGGCTTTACATAAAAGTGATGAGAGGGAGGTGGAAGACTAGAAACCAGAGGCTTTGAGTTCTAGTCCTGCCTTAGGCATGAAAATTGAATCAAAATTCAAATGCTTGGCAACTGGTTCATATTGATGATGGTCGCCGTGTCCTGGGGTCACGTGATCCGCTTTTTGCAACCTTCTGACCAGCCAAGTCAAACCAAGAAGCCCGATTCACTGAACAACCGGGTTCTTAAACTAACAACTGCTGTGATTCACTTAACAACCGGGGGAAGAAAGATGGTAAAACGGGGCAAAACTCGCTTAACAACCATCTTGCTTACCAAAGGCAATTTGGGGCTCAGTTGTCGTAAGTTGAGGACTATCTGCAATAAACTTGTCTGAAATGGTATAGGTTCTCCTGCTCGAGCAGGGGGCTGGACTAGAAGACCTCCAAGGTCCCTTCCAACTTCTATTCTATTCTATTCCGTTCCGTTCCGTTCCATTCCATTCCATTCCATTCCATTCCATTCCATTCTATTCTATTCTATTCTATTCTATTCTATTCTATTCTATTCTATTCTATTCTATTCCATTCCATTCCATTCCATTCTATTCTATTCCATTCTCTATTTCACATTCTATTCTATTCTATTCTATTCTATTCTATTCTATTCTATTCTATTCTATTCCATTCCATTCCATTCCATTCTCTATTTCACATTCTATTCTATTCTATTCTATTCTATTCTAATCTGTTCTGTTCTATTCTATTCTATTCCATTCTATTCCATTCCATTCCATTCCATTCCATTCCATTCTCTATTTCATATTCTGTTCTATTCTATTCCATTCCATTCCATTCCATTCTCTATTTCACATTCTATTCTCTATTTCACATTCTATTCTATTCTATTCTGTTCTGTTGTGTTCTGTTCTGTTCTATTCTATTCTATTCCATTCCTTTCCATTCTATTCCATTCTCTATTCTATTCTATTCTATTCCATTCCATTCCATTCTCTATTTCATATTCTATTCTATTCTGTTCTATTCTATTCTATTCTATTCTATTCTATTCTATTCTATTCTATTCTATTCTATTCTATTCTATTCTATTCTTTGGTATGATATACTTAATTGTATGTTCCTTAATATGTAACACTTTGTAAGGACATAAAGTTATGGGGGGGGGCTTTGCTGGCCGAGTGTATTTCTGCTCACCTGAACCTCCACTTGAGCATCCTCCAGATGTTTGTAGTAGGCTCCATCGATTCCTTGGTTGTAGTAGGCAATCGCTTGCTCTTTCCTGTGGTGTCGCACGGCATCCATGCTTTGAGCTGCCAGTTCTGCTATGTCCCTCTGTTCTGCTTCTGCCACGTGCTTGTAATATTCGCTTGAGTCCGAACTTGCTTCTTCCGACTCTTCCAAACGGGGGTGTCTCTTTTTAGGACGCTTTTTTGCAACGTGGGGGTGCTTCTTTTTGTCGGCTTCTTCTCCTCCTCCATGGGAATGCCTCTTTTTGCAACATTTATCCTCCACGTGATGATGCCTCTTCTCGCAACAACACTGCTCTTCCTCGTGATGATGCCTCTTCTCGCAACAACACTGCTCTTCCTCGTGGTGGCACCTCTTCTCACAACATTCTTCCACGCAGCGATGCCTCTTTACACAATGACACTCCTCTTCGGAAGAACTCTCCTCCTCTTCCATGCAACATTTCCCTTTGGCCACAAGCACGGCCAGCAGCAGAACGCAGCCGAGAAGCAGCTGTAAACCCAGCCAGGACCTTCTCATGGTGGCCAGGAGATGCTGAAACAAGCCAAAGATCCTGGCTGGAGGATGAAGGCTGATATACTTCTCAGGAAGCCCTGCCCACCAGCTGGAAGAACCCATCTCCTTCCAGTTGGGCCCGCCCATTGGCAAAATCTGGGAGGAAGGACTGAGGTCCATCCCATGGTTCCATTGTCCCTCCAATCAGGGACCACGCTGGGCTTCTTCCTTCATCTCTACCACAAATTTGTGTAGTGGCAAGGCAGAAGAATAACAGAACGACAGAGTTGCAAGGAACCCTGGGGGGGGTCTTCTAGTACAGCGGCCCCCAACCTTTGGGGCACCAGGGACCGGTTCCGTGGGGAAAAGTTCTTCCATGGACCAGATGGGGGTCTGGTTTCACATAGTGCCTGCATCCTGTGGATGGGGCTTCACTTGTTTGCGTGGACTGGTTTCTGCCATGCTGCGGACTGGTGCCGGTCCACGGACCAGGGGTTGGGGACCCCTGTTCTAGTTCAAACCCCTGTTCAAGCAGGAGACCCTAAGGTGTCCTGCCTCGAGCAGGGGTTGGACTAGAAGGCCTCCAAGGTCCCTTCTAGTCCTAGAATTCCATATTCTATGTTCTAGTCGTGTGGTTTTTTTTTAAAGGGGGTTATTATCCTTGAGTGCCAGAGGTTATAGGTTGCGTTTTTTGGTATTTTTAATCCTGGCATGCTGCTCAGTCATTTGTATGAGGTGGGGGGGGGGACACAAAAGGAGGGGGGAGGGACATGGAGGGAGTGAGGGAGAGTTGCAGAGTTGACAGAGTTGAAAGAAGGAAGGGAGGGAGGGAGAAAACAAGGGGAGGGAGGGAGGGAGGGAGGAAGGAAGGAAGGGAGGGAGGGAGGGAGGAACATGCAGGGGGAGAGAGGAAGGAAGGAAGGAGGGAGGGAGGGAGGAAGGAAGGAAAGAGGGAGGGAGGAAGGAAGGAAAGAAGGAAGGATGAAGGAAGGAGGAAGGAGGAAGGAAAGAAAAGGAAGAAAGAAAGAAGAAAGAAAGAAAGAAAGAAAGAAAGAAAGAAAAAGAAAGAAAGAAAGAAAGAAAGAAAAGGAAGGAAGGAAGAATGAAGAAAGAAAGAAAGAAAGAAAGAAAGAAAGAAAGAAAGAAAGAAAAAGAAAGGAAGGAAGAAAGAAGAAAGAAAGAAAGAAAGAAAGAAAGAAAGAAAGAAAGAAAGAAAGAAAGAAAAGGAAGGAAGAATGAAGAAAGAAAAAGAAAGAAAGAAAGAAAGAAAGAAAGAAAGAAAGAAAGAAAGAAAGAAAGAAAGAAAGAAAGAAAGAAAGAAAAGACTGTTTATTTTCAAATTAGCTCAGAATTCTCTCCGCTGTGAGGTCCTTGGTGTTCTCTGTGCTGGCTGTCCCTGACCTCTCCCTATTTGAGGCCGAATTCTTTTTCATGCTTACCTAGCTGGAGATACTGTGATCTGAATACGGGGTTTTCTACACAGGAAAACGACACTTGGACACTGAGACAGCCACAGTCTTGTTCCTGGAGTCCTCCAAAAGTTCTCCCTTCCCTTCTGACCTCTTGACAGTGGATCCGTTTTCTTGGCCACCCTTCTCTGCATCTTCTGTGTTGGATTTGCCTTTAAACTTTCTGCCAATCTGATTTGGGGGCTTCTCCGATTGCTCCCCTCTCTCTGGACAGCATATTATTATTTCTGGCAAGGAGGCCCTTTCTGGGCCATGCATGGCCAGCTCTGGCCAGAATACTTTGAAGTCATTGAGGGCCGAGAAGCACCTATAGAACATTTGTTTTTTGAAAAAGATGCCAAGCATAATAAAGACAGTCAAAGCAGAACAATGAACAAGAGGCTTTATTTCTGAAAGCACCAATTCACCTGGATTTGACTTGGCAAAGATTTGCCCAGAGCAGTTTTAAGCACATTAGAGATGACCAATGCACAAATATCCCACTGGCCAAAAAAAATCTCCTTGACGTGGAAAAACATTGGATTATTCTCCAAAAGGCCGATTGTCCTCCATCTAGGGCAGTGGTTCTCAACCTTTTTAATGCCGTGACCCCCAACCGGTCGTAAGTCCAGGACTACTCAACCGGTCGTAAGTCGAGAACTACTCAACTGGTGCAGCAGCACCGTTTGCAGAATGGGACTTTTGGCGGGCTCAGCAGGGCAGAGACAGCCTGGACAATTTCTATTGGCTTTGGAAAGCCAATAGAATTAGACTCTATTCAAGAAAGTCTATTCTATTGGCTTTCAAAAGCCAATAGAATAAAAGGGAGTAGCACAGCTAAGGAAAAGGGGGGAAAAATGGCAGACTGCATTGTTTGGCGACCCCCGTGAAATGGTCGTTCGACCCCAAATGGGGTCCTGACCCACAGGTTGAGAACCACTGATCTAGGGGGTATGAAAAGACACCCATAAAAATCCCTGCTTAAGATGTCTATTCCAACATTCCTCCCCCCCCCCACCACAAGTCTAATCTTTTCATCCCTTTCCACCTGTTTAACCTTCCAGAGGGGTCAGAAAAAAAAATTAATCTTAATTTCTCTTTGTTGTTCTTCAATGTACTTCTCTGAGATATTTTAGGTGGGCGTGGAAGGCCGTGATAGGATTTGACATACAAACCAAAAGGACCAGATACATCATTGTTTCCTTTAAAAAAAAGAGAATGTCATTTTTGTCTACATCCAAAGTGCCAAGCTTCTTTATTAAACTTATAATTTAAATTTAAAGGAAAAAAAAAACCCACCACACACCGCCTAGAAGGATTGCTTTGGTAGCATCTAAAATCCTTACGTTGGTCTGATGGGACCGGTCAAGCAAAATCGACTTATCTCTCTTGTGTGTGGAATGAATATATTTGAATTTTGGTTTAACCCCAGGGAGAAAAAAACGGGAGAATTGGGTTTCGAAGGCTAATTCCAGGATGTCCCACCCAACGAAATCAATTGGGGGGTCAGTTCCGTGCATTAGAAGGGAAGGCACATGATTGGACCAAGGAAAGAGAATGTCATGGCCAACCGAGCCTTCTTTTAGGAGAGTGACATTAGACTGCCCAGCCTGAGATGCCTTCACCAAATGACCATCTACCTTTTCTGGTGTGTCTCCAGGGAGGCGGGGCTGTCTGAACTTGGGGGTGGAGCTACTGAACCTATATCAGTCAGTGCCCCCCACCCCCAGCCTGCCCATTGCTATACAGGAGTTGTGGTGTTGGCTTTGGCACCATGGGAGGCTGCTGGCAGCTGCTCTTTGCATGCTGCCTACTTGTCCAAAGACTTTCAGCAGAAGACAATTCAACCTCTGCGGTGAACCCAGACGAAGAGCTGGAGAAGAATATCGCGCAACGAATTGCTTCCCTGCGGGAAATGGGGCAGGATGAAATTAGCAACTTCACCGACTTAGCCTTGCAATATTATAACCAGCAAGAAGAGTCCATGTTTATACCTTTGAAGAACCCAACTGTGACGGTCAAGGTAAGCAGCCTCTTGAAGCCACTGAGATATTCTCCATATTCTGCTGATAGTTTCAGTGAGGATTTTAAGCATTGGGCCATTTAGCCTGTTTGCACCTTCTCACCCCACAGGAAGGATGGACGGTAATACCCATAATTCCCTGTCTTGTCAGTTTCTGAATTAGAGACCTTGCAGTCCAACCCAACCAGTTGAGGAACACTGTCATGTCCATTTACCTAAGAAATAGCTTCATATATATACATGTCATCATTTATTTTGTGGGGTTTCTGATTTCTTACCTGTCCTTCAGAAGCTCAAGGCAGTGTGCCTTGCATTCCTATCTCCTGTTTTTCTCATCAACAACAACCCTGAGAGGTAGGCAGGGCTGATAGGGTCTTTGACCCAAAGAGCAAGGTATTGTGCCTGAAGGCAGAGTAGAATCTGTATCTCTTCATCCCTAGTCCAACACCTTCGTTGATGCAACATTGTTTTTGATATCTCACCATTCATGTGGGACCTCAAGGCAGAATAGAGAGTGGAGGAAGGGGGACTTCAATTGCAGAGAAGAGTAACAAAGGTTACTGGAGACTAAAACATATGAAGAACGGCTGCAGGACCTGGGTTTGGCTAGTCTAAAGAAAAGAAGAAATAGGGGTGACATGATAGCAATTCCAATATTTGAGGGGCTGCCACAAAAAGGAAAGGGTCAACTTATTTTCCAAAGCAGGACAAGAAGCAACAGATGGAAACTAATCAAGGAGAGAAGCAACCTGGAATTAAGGAGAAACTTCCTAGCAGTGAGGACAATTCACCAATGGAACAGCTGGCCTTCAGAAATCGTGGGCGCTCCATCACTGGAGGTTTTTAAGAAGAGATGCTAGATAGTCACTTGTCTGAAATGGTATGAGTTCTCCTGCTCGAGCAGGGGGCTGGACTAGAAGACCTTCAAGGTCCCTTCCAGCTCTATTCTATTCTATTCTATTCTATTCTATTCTATTCTATTCTATTCTATTCCATTCCATTCCATTCTATTTCTATTCTATTTTCCATTCCATTCCATTCTTCTTCCTGTTTCTATTCTATTCTATTCTATTCTACTCTATTCTATTCTATTCCATTCCATTCCATATTTTCTATTCTATTCTATTCTATTCTAATAAGGATTAAAGGATGACATGGTACCAATCTTCCAATACTGGAGGGGTTGTGACAGAGAAAAGAGGATTGACTTAATCTCTAAAACACTGGTGGGCAGGACAAGAAGTAATGGAAGTTTCTTAAAGAGAGATCCAAGCTAGAATTAAGGAAAAAATTAATTCTGGAGGGAAGCTGTTCCTCTGATTAATTGTTCTCACTGTGTGTAAATTTTCATCGGGTCTAGGTTGCTTCTCTCCTTGATCGGTTTCCATCCATTGTTTCCTGTCCTGCCCTCTGGTGCTTTGGAGAATAGGTTGACCCCCTCTTCTTTGGGGCAGCCTCTCAAATATTGGAAGACGGCTATCATATCAGTGTTAGTGTGGTTTCATACTGTGCTGATGAGACCACACTTAGAATACTGTGTACAGTTTTGGTCACTAAAATATACAAAAGGGATGTTGAGACTCTAGAAAGAGTGCAGAGAAGAGCAACAAAGATGATCAGGAGGCTGGAGGATAAAACATATGAAGAACGGTTGCAGGAATAAGGTATGTTTAATTAATGAAAGAAGGACTAGGGGTGACAGAGTACAACCTCCAAAGCACCAGAAGGCAGGACAAGAGCATTGGATGGAAACTTATCAAGGAGAAAAGCAACCTAGAATTAAGGAGGAATTTTCTGACAGTTAGAACAATTAATCAATGGAACGGTTAATTCAGAAGCTGTTGATAGTCCATCACTGGAGGTTTTCAAGAAGAGACTGGACAATCATTTGTCTGGAATGAAATAAGGACTTCTGCCTGAGCGGGGGTTAGATTAGAAGACCTTCAAGATCCCTTCCAATCCTATTATTCTATGTTTTAGTCCAGACCTTACCACTTCGTCTCTCTGTCTGTGACCATCCTATGTTAAATAGATAATAATAATAATAATAATAATAATAATAATAATAATAATAATAATAATAATAATAATATTGCACAGACTGACTACAAGCAGTGGCATGACAAAGTAGCAACAAAGGTGCATTGGAAGATCTGCAAAAAATATCATTTGCCTGTAAACAAAAACTGGTGGGATCATAAAACAGAGAAAGTCATAGAAAATGATAAAATTAAACTGCTCTGGGACTTCAGAATTCAAACAGGCAAGCACCTGAAACATAACACCCCAGACTTAACAATTGTCAATAAGAAAGACAAAAAAGTCTGGATAGTGGACGTGGCAGTGCCTGGAGACAGCAGAATGGACGAGAAAGAACTGGAGAAGATAACAAAATACAAAAACCTACAAATAGAAATAGAAAGACTGTGGCAAAAGCAAGCAAGGGTAGTACCAATAGTGATAGGCGCCTTGGGTGCAATCCCAAAACAACTGGAGCACCACTTGCACACCATTGGCATTGACAAATTCGCTATTAGTCAATTGCAAAAGGCGGCCTTACTAGGAACTGCTCCCATCCTGCGACGATATCTGTAATACCATCAAACATCCACATCTGCCTATCCCAGGTCCTGGGTAAGGACTCGATAGGTAGACAAAATGCCAAATCCAGTCTGAACATCTGGCTGACTGTGCGATGATCCATAATAATAATAATTTGGGATGATTCTTTTCTTCTCCTGAATTACATCCTTGAGGAATTTGGGAGAGTCTTTTTAAGGAAGACTTCTATCCCCTGGAAAACCCTATATGAGAGGACACAGAGAATCAAATAAAGAAAAAGGCAAGAGTAGAAAAAAGGAAAGACTGGAGGAGAAATGGAAGACACCAAGACGGTGTTCTTGACTCAAAATGTAAATAGAGAGAAATGAACTACAGGAAAAGCAGACAGGGATAATCAATTGTCTAGTAACCAGTCACTAAACTATTGTTGGCTATGATTGGTTGCTTGCTGTGACCCCATTCACACATGGGATGGATTCACACAACCCTAAACCTGGTTTAGGTTTCCAAGTCACCGTGGGCAAACCAGAATCCTCCAATACGATTTACATTGATTCCAGGTTCACCCAACATTCCAAGACAAAGGGTGAATTCTGACACTGCATTAAACCCCAATCACCCCAGCCCCATTTTAGCCAATCCTAGCACGTTGTACAGTCTTAATTTCTGGAAAAAAAAGAGTGCTGTTGCATTTCTTCAAGGGTGTAATTTTGCCTGTTTTCCCGTGATTTCTTCATGGTGACAGAAGAGCACTTTTCAAACGCTGGGAGACGCTTCTGTTCATTTCCTGCTTGGAAGAAATCATTAAGAAATCAAGATGGTGGCTGTGATCGCACGCTTGTGGGTGACTTTTTTTTTTTTAAACCTCTCTCCCTAATGATTTGTACTTTGGGGAGCATCTCAGACTCAAAACACGCCTGATTGTTTTCCTAGAAAGCCATTGGATCGACATTGGACCTGCAGATGATTGTGGAAAGGACTAACTGCACCAAAAAAGATGTGAAACGACGTTTTAGGAGTCCCTTTGACTCTGAAGGAGAGCCCCCGAAATATTGTGTGCCGCTTCCCGACCCTGAGGTGAGAAAACAGGGCTTGGTCTTTCATTGGGCTGCATGGGAACCCCAAGCTGGGAAAACTCAACAGAGTTCTTAGGAGTAACTTCCAGCGACAGGATCCCCTGCAAATGTATTCTTTTTAAATTATTTTAGATATTGTAAAGTCCTGCTTTTATTGTTTTTCTAAATGACTTAAGACAAGAACATATCTATTAGTCCTTCTTCCTCCTGTCTTCCCCACAAGAACAATCCTGTAAGACAGTGGTTCTCCACCTGTGGGTCGAACGACCATTTCACGGGGGTCGCCAAACAACGCAGTCCGCCATTTTTTCCCCCCCTTTTCCTTAGCTGTGCTCCTCCCTTTTATTCTCTTGGCTTTTGAAAGCCAATAGAAGAGAGTCTCTTGAATAGAGTCTAATTCCATTGGTTTTCAAAAGCCAATAGGAATTGTCCAGGCTGTCTCTGCCCTGCTGAGCCCAACAAAAGTCCCAGTCTGACCGGTTGGGTAGTCCTCGATTTACGACCGGTTGGGGGTCACGGCATTAAAAAGGTTGAGAACCACTGCTGTAAGATGGGTTGGGTTTCTAGCCCGGTGTTTTAACTACTAGACTGTGCAACGTGCCTGTTAACCTGTTTTCTGGAGGTGGAACTCTGGATTTACACTCAATCATGCTTCCTTTTTTTTTTTTTTTAATCTAGAGCAGGGTTTCTTAAAGTTTGGTCCTAAGACTACACGAGGACCCAACATCTTCTCAGGGCTCTGTGAAATCCAAATTATTTGCTAGCCTAAAGTTGAAAAATAATACAAAACAGGTAGTCCTCGACTTACAACAGTATAACAGCTTAGTACAAGGGCACTGAAAAAAGTGACTCATGATCGTGTTTCACCCTTACGACTGTTGCAGCATCCCCATGGTCATGTGATCAAAATTCAGATGCTTGACAATTGGTTCATATTTATGACGGTTGCAATGTCATGTGATCCCCTTTTGCAATCTTCTGACAAGCAACGTCAATGGGGAAGGCAGAGTCACTTAACAACCATGTGACTTAACAACCGCTGTGATTCACTTAAAGACGGTGACAAGAAAGGTAGCCAAATGGGGCAAAACTCACTTAACAACTATCTCGCTTAGCAACAGAAATTTGGGGCCCAGTTGTGCTCGTAAGTTGAGGACTACCTGTAATGTACAGAAATGCATTAAATTAGAGAAAATTGGGTTCCAAACACAATGCATTTTGCAGCATGTTTAAATGCATTAAATTAGAGAATCCGGGTTCCAAACACAATGCATTTTGCAGCATGTTTAAAATGACGCTCACTTTTTTAGAAAAAAAACTCGCTCGAGGTTTTCAAGAAAAGATTGGACATTAATTTTTCCAGAACGATATAAGTTCTCCTGCCTTAAGTTTTGATTACACTATCATGACCACCTTAGAATCAGAGATGGAAGGGACCAAGGCAGTCATCAAGACCAACCTCCTGTGTTTTTATGTTTCCAGGCAAGAGTGATACTTATTTGATGTAAAGTCCATTGCAATTGTGATGGTTAGGACCTGGGAAGTTTTCTACTGCACATCAGACTTTCTCACTTGTTCCTTGGTTTTCCTCCCTCCCTACCTCTCCCTTTCTATTTTCAGCAACTGAACTGCAAATTTCACATTTTTAAAGATGAAAGGTCTTACAGCGAAGCTATAGTGGGCCATGACTGCAAGCCAATTAAAATCATCGATAAGGAGATTCTTAATGTTGAAGATACAAAATCACCATATTAGATGAAGCAAGCTGGAAAATAACCACACAAAGACGATGCCTACTGTCACCCCACCTATCGCTAGAATCGCTGGTAGCCTTCTCTTTCCCCTTTATCCTGAAATAGGAGAATAAAATCAAATTGCAAAGCTTTGCCATGTGACTGACCGGCTGTGTCTCTCACCTCTGCTCCTTGCAAGCTTCTCTTTCTTTCCCAACCATTGTCCCTGCAGGTCAACAGACCCCTAAACAAGATTCTTCATTGGATAGCATCTTAACTTCCAGGGGTTCAGCGGAGTTGACACATCTTGGCACGCCAACAATGGAAGGATTAAATTTAGACCCACACAGACCCACCCATGCAAGTTAGTCCTGTGATGGGGACTCTTACATCCGGTCAATCAATCCTTCTCATCCTTGCAATTTTCCATGAAAAAGAGTTGGAAGGGAGAAGTGGCTGAAAAAAAAAAAATCCCCAAGACGATGCATTATGGGTAGTCCTCGATTTATAACCATTCGTTTAGTGACGGTTTGTCAGCCATCCCAATTTGGTCAGTTAGAAAAAAAAGACTCTTGATTCTTAGTGAAAGTACACTTTGCTCAAGCCAAGTGATTACAACACAATAGAGCCTAATCTGGTTTTTCTACACCCAAAGCCTCTCTTCCCTTTTTCCCATATGCTGACATAAATTTAATCCGTTGGTCTCAAAAGTCAGTAAAAACAATGTTTACCACCACTGTGGATCTACCTGTGAGGAATTTCCACCCACTGTTTCTTCTCCTGCCCTCAGGGGCTTTGGAGAATAGGCTTAGGAAAGATTCCTATAATTTTATTAAACTTATCAGAGTACAAAATACAAAGACAATGAAAATCAATGACAATGAAAAGGGGAAAGAGGGAAGTGAAGGATCAAGGAGAAAAAAAAAAAAGACGAAAAACATTCACTTCAACACTCTTTTTCAGAACAGTAGAATGAACATAATAATGCCACAGCCGCAACATTTTTACTTTACATGCCAGTTCTCTAACAAAAAAACAAACATACATGCAGTAAATAATAATAATGCCACAGCTGCAACATTTTACTTTACATGCCAGTTCTCTAACAAAAAACAAATATACATGCAAGTAAATAATAATGCCACAGCTGCAATATTTTAGTTTACATGCCAGTTCTCTAACAAAAAAACAAACATACATGCAAGTAAATAATAATAATGCCACAGCTGCAACATTTTACTTTACATGCCAGTTCTCTAACAAAAAACAAATATACATGCAAGTAAATAATAATGCCACAGCTGCAATATTTTAGTTTACATGCCAGTTCTCTAACAAAAAAACAAACATACATGCAGTAAATAATAATAATGCCACAGCTGCAACATTTTACTTTACATGCCAGTTCTCTAACAAAAAACAAATATACATGCAAGTAAATAATAATGCCACAGCTGCAATATTTTAGTTTACATGCCAGTTCTCTAACAAAAAAACAAACATACATGCAAGTAAATAATAATAATGCCACAGCTGCAACATTTTACTTTACATGCCAGTTCTCTAACAAAAAACAAATATACATGCAAGTAAATAATAATGCCACAGCTGCAATATTTTAGTTTACATGCCAGTTCTCTAACAAAAAAACAAACATACATGCAAGTAAATAATAATAATGCCACAGCTGCAACATTTTACTTTACATGCCAGTTCTCTAACAAAAAACAAACATACATGCAGTAAATCCCCCAAACAGTTTCATTTTTTGTCTATTTCAAGCACAAAGTCCAGAAGCGGTTTCCAGAGAGAAATAACATTAGACATATTCCACAATCCCAGGAAGCAAAAGATGTTCCATTAATTGTTCTCACTATCAAGACATTTCTCCTTACTTCTATCTTCAACAAGCTTCCACTTCTTGTCCTGGCCTCTGGTGCCCTAGAGAATAAGCCCACCCCCTGTTTTTTGGGACAGCCCCTGAAGTTACTGGAAGACGGCTATCATGTCCCCCCTAATTCTTCTCTTCATCTTGGGGGCATATTGAATTTCATGAAAAATATTGAAGGGGAAATGGAATGTGCCAGCTTACCTGCCATCTCTAAAGGGGGGAGAAAGACCAGACCTGGGTTCTTTCCTTCCAAGATGGCTTCAGGTTGTAGGAAGGCACCCAGATGACTTCTAAACAATCTGGCCACGACAAAGACACCAATGGTGCAGAGCAGGGACAGGCTTCTCTCCCAGGAGTGAGGAGCTGAGGTTGGCCAACTGGGATGCTTTAACTGGTTTTGACAGAGGTGGGGTAAGGCTACATGGCCTTGGGGGCTCCTTCCAATTCTTCAGTCGGCCAAGGGTGTAAGTGAGCCCTGCAGAGTGTAGAAAGTCAGCACAGTCCCCCACCCCAGGAGAATGAAATATCTTGGGGAATATTAAAAGAGGCAGGACAAAATATTTCCCTTAAAGGAGAAATGGAGAAAAAAAACAAAGGCAGAGAGCAGCCCCAGTCTCGCTGCCATAAAAAAACAAAACAGCTTCAAACTTACAAACCTGAGAAGGCCAATCTTTTGAAATGGAGATTTGGCAATCCATTCAGAAAGACAGGAGCACACTATTCATAAGCAAAACACTTTCAGCCCCCACAGTTGATGGGATTAAGAATTTACATTCCCCCACCCAGCTCCAAGGACAGGACAGGACCTCCCAGCCAGGCAACAATAATTATAATACCAAAAGGACACACTCAAGCATAAGTCAAAGTACATTGCATGGGAATAGGCGTCTGAAATACAAAGCCCAAAGAAGGTATAAAAACCCACCCACTCTAAAGTCCATTTTGTCAGCTGTCCAAGAACTGCATGCTGTTGTTGGTCCTGCTCATCAATAAGCAGAAACCTTCTTCCCAAAGCAGTCTCCATTTTATTTCCAGCATCTTGCTTCCAGCTTGGAAGTGGACCTGATGTTTCTTTCAACAAGAGGTTCAGAAAGATAAGACAGGGGCATTCTCCGGCTTGGGGCTCTCACCGGCTTCACCCCCAGTACCAGGGCCTGGAGGCAGCCAGTTCCTCCTCCTTCGCCAAAGGGGAAGAAGCCGCCTTGGAACTCCGGATGGCAAACATGTTCTCTGTGTCCAGCAGAAACATGCTGTAGAGGTTGAAGAGCAACATGGCGACCAGGGGGAAGAAGGTCAAGCCGAATCCAAAGCCTCGGAACGAGCGGCCCATGGCGAATGCCACCCAGTAGAAAAGCCTGGAAGGGCGAGAAAGAAAGAAAAATGGTACAGAGCAGGACTGGGTCAAAAAAGTCAAAATGGCAGCCACAGTGGTGGGATCCACGCATCACATCCATTGTGTCCTTGTGGGCATCCATCAAAATCCCAAGCCAGCCTTTGCATTTCACAATAGCTATTCCAGTTAATAGATAACAGGATAAGAGAGTTGGGACCCTGGAGGTCTTCTAGTCCAACCCTCTACTCTGTACCAGACAAATGGCTATACAGTCTCTTCTTAAAAGCCTCCAGGGATGGGGCACCCACAACGTCTTATGTTTATGATTGTTATTTGAGTTGTGTTTTTGTTAATTTATGTTATGTTTTTGCAGGATTCCCCCCACTTTAGAGGGCAAGACTGCTGAGCCCTGCAACAACCACCCTGTGAGGTAGGCTGGGTTGGATTCTCACCGCACAAGAGACGAGGCATTTGTCAGTTTGGGGTTTCTTGTCTTAGCAAGCGGTGGCAAATCCTGTGGAAGCGGAGTAGAGATGATGTTATGCGAACCCAACCACTAGGCTTTGCTGTACTACCGTAGCCATGGGGGGGAGGTAGGTCTTGAACTGGTCCCAGTCCAACCTTTAATAACTAGCAGTGGTGTGTGTGGTGGGGGGGAATACACTCTGTATTCCAGCCTCCCGCAAAATCACAAAGACACAGTGAATTTTTAACACATCAAAACTGTTAATTGATGGGGATAGTTCACAAAGATGGTTAGGTGTTTCCAGGAAGGCTTCGTGGACCACACGAAACCACTTCGCAGGCTGCATCCGGCCCCCTGGCCTTGTGTTTGACATGGTCTGCCTTAGCAACTGTGGCCAGAAAGGTCATAAAATGGGGCAAAATTCACTTAACCAATGTCTCGCTTAGCAACAGAAATGGTTGGGCTGAATTGTGATCAAGGACTACCCGTACATAACTTCTTGAATACCTTACAAAATCGATCACGTTGTTATGGTTCCGGCTAATGAAACACTTCAAAGAACTTCCTGGCATTTATTTTCCTAAAAGTCTTTTATTGTTACAAAATGTCGGCACAGGCAGAATGGAGGGATGCTAGGATCTAAGTTCTCTTCCTCTGAGCAGTTAAATTATCAGCATGTTCCCTCCCTAAATTAGCCGTCATATCTCACATTATCCAATTAGTGTGAAGGTCAAAGGTTTCCTTCCTCTTTCTTTCCCGGGCTTTACCCCCAACGCCCCTTCTGCTCTGTATTAACCCCATAATTACCAGACAATTCTGCATATTGTCAAAAGCAAGAATATACAATACTTGCAGCGTTGACAAACACATCTTCATCTTATTTGTATCATGTTATCATCTCTTCTTTCCATACATCTTCACTGCTGTTATCCATGTATTTTATGCCATACGCTAATTAAATAAATAAACTGTAGGTCATATATCTGCATAATGAGCCTGGTTTTCTCTCTCTTCCTCTTCCCTCATTTCACCCCAATTTAAACCCTCCATCAATTCAGCCCAGTATTATTCAACGTTAGTAACTTGAGGATGGGTGAACGTTAATTTCCAGAATTCCCCTTGCCAGCACAGTTGACTGGGGAATTCTGGGAATTGACATCCACCCACCTTCAGGTTGCCAAGATTGAGAAACACTGGCCCAGGGTATCTGATGAATTGTGTTGCAGCTCAGAAAAGTTATAAAATCTTAATTAGGAAAAAAAAACGCCACCAGACTCCATCGGATTCTTTTTGCCACCCAAAATGGCTGCCATCCTCCTTCCCCCAAAAATATATTAAACCAACTGTACTGTCAACATGATAAATGGAGATTTCCCAACAATCCGTATTTCCATCTTAAAATTAAAAAAATATATATAAAAAACAGGAGTCTGCTGACAGATTCATCTGACGAACAAATGCCAATACATTTGTCAGTCAAATTGGCCCCTTGAAGGGGGGGGGGGTGGAATTCAACTCCCAGAATTCCCCAGCCAGCATGCTTTAAACATGCGGAGCTCAGGTCTGAACAGGTCAGGCTGGTTGGGGAATTCTGGGAGTTGAAGTCCACCCCTCTTCAAGGGGCCAAGGTTGAAAAACAAGGTTAAATGATGGGTGAATAACAGAATAATGAAGTTGAAAGGGACCTTGGAGGTCTTCTAGTCCAACCCCCTGCTCAAGCATTCCATTCCAGACAGGTGGCTGTCCGAAGTCTTCTTAAAAACCTCCATTAGAACTGCTCGGACTTCAAGTTAATGGTAGAATTAAAAGATATATATAACTTTACATATAATGGTATATATAATTGTATTGTATAGACCAGTGGTTCTCCACCTGTGGGTCGGGACCCCATTTGGGGTCGAAGGACCATTTCACGGGGGTCGCCAAACAACACAGTCCGCCATTTTTTCCCCCCTTTTCCTTAGCTGTGCTCCTCCCTTTTATTCTATTGGCTTTTGAAAGCCAATAGAACAGACTCTCTTGAATAGAGTCTAATTCTATTGGCTTTCCAAAGCCAATAGGAATTGTCCAGGCTGTCTCTGCCCTGCTGAGCCCGCCAAAAGTCCCATTCTGCAAATGGTGCTGCACCGGTTGAGTAGTCCTCGACTTACGACCGGTGGAGTAGTCCTCGACTTACGACCGGTTGGGGGTCGCGGCATTAAAAAGGTTGAGAACCACTTGTATAGAAGGATGAGGCTTATATAGAGGTTAAGAGTGATGTATTAAGTTTTTGTACCATGAGAAACAAACTGTTAGGAAAATTCATTCTGGAATGTCATGTTTGTCCATTTTTGTTTTAATTGTATTATGAATAAAAATTTAAAAAAAAAAACCTCCATTGATCCATCAATCAGAGTGGAGCTGGAAGGGACCTTGGAGGTCTTCTAGTCCAGCCCCCTGCTCAAGCAGGAGACCCTTTGCCATTCCAGACAGGTGGCTGTCCAGGGTCTTCTTAAAAACCTCCAATGATCCATCAACCAGACTGGAGCTGGAAGGGACCTTGGAGGTCTTCTAGTCCAACCCCCGGCTGAAGCAGGAGACCCTCTACCAGACAACTGGATCCAACCCCGAGGAAGGGTCCAGAAGTGGGAGGACTCTTTCTCCCTTACCGTGAGATGGCAAAAAGGGCGGTCAGCAGCGGGATAAGCTTGAGCCACTCCTGGGGCAGGTAGGTGGAAAGGACGCTAATGTTGAAGAAGTAGAGGATGAAAAGGTTGACCGACTGGGAGACGAAGTGCCGGTGGATCTGCACCTCCCGGCCCAGCTCCTCAGAAGGCTGCAGGGAGGAGGCACAAAGGAGGGACACTCCGTAAACCATCATCCCTGCAGGGGAAGAGAGACAGGAGAAAGCGGTCAGGAAAGGGTGACTTGGGGGTCTTATAGTCCAACCCCCTGCTCAACCAGGAGACACTATACCAGTGGTGGCGAACCTATGGCACGGGTGCCAGAGGCGGCATTCGGAGCCCTCTCTGTGGGCACACGTGCCGTTGCCCCAGCCTCGCCTCCCCCCACGACCCCCTCCTCACCAGCAGCCATATGCATTTTCTAAATAAAGTCAAAATAAAGGGGAATATCTGGAAAAGAGCCCAAGTGGCTTACAGAATTTAGCTGGCTTTCCTGCTTGCAGGGGTGGTCAAAGAGGGCAAGATGGCCAGCATCGCGATGTATTCAACAATGCAATAAAAGGTGGAGGTGGTTTTTTTTGCTTTTGGGGGGGGGACTGCATGTGCAGATTTCCTGGCCTGTGAAGAGAGCTTCAATGGAGCCTCTCAGCAGCCCAGGGGAACGAGCGATGGGTCTCCAGGCTGGCAGTGAACGATGGCTTCCACCTCCCTGGCACCTTCTCCTCCACGGCTGGCAGATCCCGCTCACCTAAAATGATGGGGAAGGTGGCAAACGCCCCGCAGCGCAGCGTGTATACTAGCCGGGCGCTCATGTCCTCCATGGGGGGCACGTCGAAGGGCAGGAAGACGTAGGCGCTGTAGAGCAAGCCTGGGAAGACAACCATGGAGCTACTCATGGAGCCCACGGCTTTGAGGTTGGCCGAGCTGCAGCAGCCCTTCGACCGGCAACACGGGGTCTGGGGTGGTTCCCCAGCAGGACCGGGCGGTTCGTGCAAATAGGCCGAGCAGCCTCCGACGAGGAAGGTCTGCTGCTCAGAGTTGTCCTTCTCCTCCTGGCACTCTGCCCTGTCCTGTGGCGGCACTCCCAGCCGCCACGGCTGCTTCTTACGGCTCCTGGGACAGCGTTCAATGCAGAAGGGGTCGATGGGGACGAAGGTGTGGGCCGCCATGGCGGGCATCCCACTGCCCTCGTCATCCTCAAAAGGCCTCAGGAAAGCCTGGGGGTCCATGGCGGAGCCCAAAATGGCTGCCTTCATGCTCCCCTCCGGGCTCGGCCGGGCGTCCTTCTTCAAAACCTCGGACATCTCTCCGGCTACATCCTGTTGGGCTTTGTCCCAGGGCAAAGTGGCCTCTGCGGTGTCCGAACTCGGCTCCTGGCTGTGACTTTGGGCCAGCTGCTCAGGGGACGAGTCCTTCCCCAGGGGCACCATCGCCACGTCTTCCGAAGGAGCAACGGCTGACATCTTTGACTGTTTTAGAGAAGTCTGTTCCGTATCTGTCGAGCTTTTTTCCTGCTAAATCTTTGCAGTCTCCATTCCTTCTTCTCCAGAACCGGATAGCGGGAAATCTTGGGATGTGCTGCACCCGGTTCTCGTGCTGCAAAAGGGATGGAAACATATTAATGAACTGGTTTGGAGACAGCCAAAGAATACAGAGCCTTGGGTGGTCTCAAGGCCTCACCACTGAACAAAAATTTGCAAAAAGCAGCACCAAGGAGAGAATTATAAAAAGATCAATACAGGAACTAGCGTTCCATATTAAAGCTTGAAAGGGGAATTATCCATTTTAAGGATTTTAAAACCGTTTTGAAACAAAGATGCTGAGACTCTGGAAAGAGTGCAGAGAAGAGCAACAAAGATGATTAGGGGTCTGGAGGATAAAACATACGAAAAACGGTTGCAGGATTTGAGTTTGGCTAGTCTAGTGAAAATAAGGACCAGGGGTGACATGATAGCATATTTGAGGGGATGCCACAAAGGGGGGGGGGAGTCAGCCTATTCTCCAAAGCGCCTGAAGGCAGGACAAGAAGCAACAGATGGAAACTAATCAAGGAGAGAAGCAGCCTAGAACTAACGAGGAATTTCCTGTTGGTGAGAATAATTAGTCAGTGGAACCACTTGCCTCCAGAAGCGGTGAATGCTCCAACACTGGAAGTTTTTAAGAAGAGACTGGACAGCCACATGTCTGGTCTAGGGTCTCCTGCTTCAGCAGGGCGTTGGACTAGAAAACCTCCAAGGTCACTTGCAACCCTATGACTCTATGAGACAGATAAGAAGATAGACAGATTGATATAGATGAAAGATAGATGATAAATGATAGAGATAGATGATAGACTGATTGATTGAGATAGATAGATAGATAGATAGATAGATAGATAGATAGATAGATAGATAGATAGATAGATTTAGAAGATGATATAGATGATAGATATAGATGAGAGGTAGGTAGATAGGTAGGTTGATTGATTGATTGATTCCTGGAGTTATGAGTGTTCCAACTCTGGAAGTTTCCTGGACAGCCATTTGTCTAGAACGGTGGTTCTCCACCTGTGGGTCGGGACCCCATTTGGGGTCGAACGACCATTTCACGGGGGTCGCCAAACAACGCAGTCCGCCATTTTTTTCCCCTTTTCCTTAGCTGTGCTACTCCTTTTTATTCTATTGGCTTTTGAAAGCCAATAGAATAGACTCTCTTGAATAGAGTCTAATTCTATTGGCTTTCAAAAGCCAATAGGAATTGTCCAGGCTGTCTCTGCCCTGCTGAGCCCGCCAAAAGTCCCAGTCTGCAAACGGTGCTGCACCAGTTGAGTAGTCCTCGACTTACGACCGGTTGAGGAGTCCTCGACTTACGACCGGTTGGGGGGTCACGGCATTTAAAAGGTTGAGAACCACTGGTCTAGAATAGTAAAGGGGGGACTGAACTAGAAGACCTCCAAGGCCCCTTCCAGCTCTATGATTCTGATTCTAAACCTCTTCCGAATCCAAGATCAGATCGGGCAGGGCTAAGCAGCCACGCATTTTCACCAAGGCAGGGCTTGCTTGCCATTTAACAAATATGAAATCAGAATCTAGTTCAAGCAGAAAATGATGGTCCTAGATTGCTGCAAAACTGGTTTGCTGAGCTAAGATGCGGTATATTTAAAGTTATTATTGTTTTCATTATTATTATTATTATTAATTAGAGTACCACAAAGCACAATTTTCAGTGAATGGGTTTGCACCACGCCGAGAGCCAAAACTGAAGTATGTAATGGTGTTCTGCACCAAAATGTAGTAATATAAAGATGGTGGCATTTGTGTACTGACGTCATCGCACAAAGCTGCCATTCGGTGAACCTTAAACCTAAGAGACCAAATCTCACCAAACTATGAGTAGTCCTCAATTTACAAGCACAATCAGGACCAGGAGTTTCGTAGCTAAACAATCTGGTTGTTAAGTGAATCACGCCTGATTTTGTAACCTTTTTTCCGCACGGTTGTTAAGTGAATCACTGCAGTTGTTAAGTGAACTATGTGGTCATTAAGTGAATCTGGCTTTGCATTCTTGGAAGCCAGTCAGAGGGTTGCAAACGGTAATCGCAGAGCCCAAAACTGTTACGTGCTGAATATATGCCTGAATTTTGATCACATGACTCTGGGGATGCTACAACAGTCATGTGTGTGAAAATAAGTCATAAATCATTTTTTCCCATGCCGTTGTAAATTTGAATAGTCACTAAACAAACGGTTGTTAAGTTGAGAAGTACCTGTAAAGCTATAAACCTTTAAGGTCCTACTGTAGATGCATCCTGAGAGATTGTGAGGTATGTTTGGGACTATACAATTTCTTAATTTGGTGTTACTTCCTTGGTCACTTTAAGATGTAAATACCTCAACTCCCAGAATTCCCCAACTAGCCAACATGGCTGCCTGGGGACTTCCGGGAGTTCCAACATGGCTGCCTGGGGACTCCTGGGAGTTGAAGGCTACTTGTCTTAAAATGACAGAGGTTGAGAAACACTGAAGTACAAATTACAATGTTACTGTGTTACTGTAACTGTTAAGTTAGATGCTTGTTAATTTAATAACCGTGTTGGGTAATTCCTTGGCAACAGTATAAAAGTGGTTTGTCATAGGTTTCTTCTGAGATGTTTTTTCAGCTTCCACATCCGAATAATAGCCCATTTTGACTCTTTTCATTTTGATATCAGAGTTTGCCTCCTGCTATAAAATCAAGAGGAACGTAACCGCCCCTTTTTCAAAGCCAGTAGCACATTTTATTGAACAAAGTTTTATAACTTCGTTTTATTTCATCAAATGTGATTTTTCTCCTACTGTAGGCTAAGACGCCTCTCCTCCTACACTAACTGTTGTAGAACTGTGTTAAACTTTCCCGTCAATTAGGATTTACTCCATTAGCTGTGTGGAAGCTTACTTTAAGTTGCTGGACTTCATAAATCTGGTTCTGTATTTTTATACAAAGAGACCGAAATGTAAAGGTTTATATGTGTTATGCCCAGGGCTTTTTTTCTCACAGAACACCCAGAACGGAGTTCCGGCACCTTTTTTGGATGGAACCTTGTAGGGTAGGCAAGGCGGGTTGTGTGACGTGTGTGAGTTCCGGCACCTTTTTTTTTTTTTTTTTTTTTAGAAAAAAAGCACTGGTTATGCCAACCCCTAGTACGATCTATTTGGCATGTTTGGTTTAGCATGTTGCACCAACCTATCCATTATAGCTTAAATATCGTTTAGTTGGCTGTGTGCATCCAGGCAACTGTGGTTTCTTATGCTAATCATGGCTAAACAAACTACATGAAATAGGAATCCAGACAAACTCCTAATACAGGACTCTGTTCTGGCCTAGCATAATGTGCAAACAAGTCATTGTGGTTAATTTTTTTTTTTAAAAAAATCCTTGGTTAACATACCTGAACCCAACAGAGAAAAACAACACAAAGTTAAAAACAGCACGCAACAAACCAAAAAAACGCATTTGAAGCAAGTAACTATAAAACTACACATCTGTATAGTAGTATTTAGCCCCACTCCTGATTTAGCCCACAACACCAGGGTTAAAGGGGGGGGCAGGGAGCAAAGGTACTGTTAGTCCTTGACTTATGACAACTGAGTCCAAAATTTATGTTGTTAAGTGAGACACGTGCTAAGCGAGCTTTCCCCATTTTACAACTTTTCATGCCAGGTTTGTTAAGTGAATCACTGCAGTTGTTCAATTAGTAATATGGTCGTTAAGTGAATCAGGCTCCCCGGTTGTCAGAGGGGGAACTCAGTTGCCGAGTGTCTGAATTTTGATCACACGACCCTGGGGATGCTGCCACGGTCATAAGTGTGAAAAACAGGGTCATAAGTGTGAAAAACAGTCGTAACTCACTTTTTTCAGTGCCGTTGTAACTCCGAACACTCTGCGGTGGTAAGTTGAGGACTAAACCTGTAGTTGCAGTTGTGTTTGCACACTTAACTCAGCTATTAGATCAACAATCTTTCTGGATTTGCACAACACGCTGAACCGATCCGGGCTTAAAAAACGATCCGAATTGGGCGGAGCGCAGCCCAAGTACGCCCAGTCGCCAAAAAAGGCAGAAACCCAACCGGTTGAGCTCCGGGAAGGCTCCCACCGCCTCGGGGAGGGAAGACCCGAAGGCACGCAGGAAAGCCCCAAAGAAGCCCGATTCGAGGGGCTGGATCGACCCTCTGCCGGGCAAAGGGAGAGAAGCCCTCCGCCCCTTACCTGCGTTCTCCTTTCTCGCGCCTCGCGCGCTCACTTTCTCAGCCCGGGACGCGGAGGAAGGGGGTGGGAGTGGGGAAGGGGAGATAAACCGGAGTGGCTTCAGATGCCGGGAACTTCCGCGAGTTTGTCAAGGGCGCCACTTCGCTTTCTGCCTCTCCGTCCTTTGGACTCTCAAACCTGTTTGACCAGCCCAGGTGGAGCTCCGCGGGAGGAGCTGCGGGGGCCGCTCGGCTCAGCCCGGCCCGCCCGGTTTCAGAGTTGGGGAAAGAGGCAGAGGCATACACACACACATAAAACACACACACACACACAAGGGGGGAGAGGGAGGGAGAGACACAGATACAGAGACACAAAAACGGGGGAGAAAGAAGGAGGAACAGACACATGCAGTCTCTTTCTCTCTTCTTTTTCTCTCTCCTCTCTCTTTTCTCTTTCTCTCCTTTTCTCTTTCTCCCCTCCTCTCTCCTTTTCTTCTTTCTTTTTCTTTCTTTCTTTCTTTCTCCTCCCCTCCTCTCTCCTTTTCTTCTTTCTTTCTTTCTCCTCTCTCCTTTTCTCTCTCTTTTTTCTTTCTCTCCTCTCTGTCTCTCTTTCTCCTCTCTTTTCTCTTTCTCTTTCTCCTTTTCTTTTTCTTTCTCTCTTCTCCTTTTCTTTCTCCCCTCCTCTCTCCTTTTCTTTTTTCTTTCTTTCTTTCTTTCTTTCTCCTCTCTCCTCTCTCCTTTCTTTCTTTCTTTCTTTCTTTCTCCTTTCTCCTTTTCTCTCTCACTTTTCTTTCTCTCTCTCCTTTCCTTTTCTCTCTCTTTTTTCTTTCTCTCCTCTCTGTCTCTCTTTCTCCTCTCTTTTCTCTTTCTCTCTCTCCTTTTCTTTTTTCTTTCTCGCCTCTCCTTTTCTTTCTCCCCTCCTCTCTCCTTTTCTTTTTTCTTTCTTTCTTTCTTTCTTTCTCCTCTCTCCTCTCTCCTTTTCTTCTTTCTTTTTCTTTCTTTCTTTCTTTCTCCTCCCCTCCTCTCTCCTTTCTTTCTTTCTTTCTTTCTTTCTCCTTTCTCCTTTTCTCTCTCACTTTTCTTTCTCTCTCTCCTTTCCTTTTCTCTCTTTTTTCTTTCTCTCCTCTCTGTCTCTCTTTCTCCTCTCTTTTCTCTTTCTCTCTCTCCTTTTCTCTTTTTCTTTCTCGCCTCTCCTTTTCTTTCTCCCCTCCTCTCTCCTTTTCTTTTTTCTTTCTTTCTTTCTTTCTTTCTCCTCTCTCCTCTCTCCTTTTCTTCTTTCTTTTTCTTTCTTTCTTTCTTTCTCCTCCCCTCCTCTCTCCTTTCTTTCTTTCTTTCTTTCTTTCTCCTTTCTCCTTTTCTCTCTCACTTTTCTTTCTCTCTCTCCTTTCCTTTTCTCTCTCTTTTTTCTTTCTCTCCTCTCTGTCTCTCTTTCTCCTCTCTTTTCTCTTTCTCTCTCTCCTTTTCTCTTTTTCTTTCTCGCCTCTC
The DNA here is from genome assembly GCF_016545835.1 of Crotalus tigris. Classification (NCBI taxonomy): domain Eukaryota; kingdom Metazoa; phylum Chordata; class Lepidosauria; order Squamata; family Viperidae; genus Crotalus; species Crotalus tigris. The sequence continues at coordinate 697,224 of NW_024097333.1, read as the reverse complement.
CTTTTCTTTCTCCCCTCCTCTCTCCTTTTCTTTTTTCTTTCTTTCTTTCTTTCTTTCTCCTCTCTCCTCTCTCCTTTTCTTCTTTCTTTTTCTTTCTTTCTTTCTTTCTCCTCCCCTCCTCTCTCCTTTCTTTCTTTCTTTCTTTCTTTCTCCTTTCTCCTTTTCTCTCTCACTTTTCTTTCTCTCTCTCCTTTCCTTTTCTCTCTCTTTTTTCTTTCTCTCCTCTCTGTCTCTCTTTCTCCTCTCTTTTCTCTTTCTCTCTCTCCTTTTCTCTTTTTCTTTCTCGCCTCTCCTTTTCTCTTTCTTCCCTCCTATCTCCTTTTCTTCTTTCTTTCTTTCTTTCTTTCTTTCTCCTCCCCTCCTCTCTCCTTTTCTTCTTTCTTTCTCCTCTCTCCTTTTCTCTCGCTTTTGTTTTTCTCTCTCCTTTCCTTTTCTCTCTCTTTTTTCTTTCTCTCCTCTCTGTCTCTCTTTCTCCTCTTTTCTCTTTCTCTCGCTCCTTTTCTCTTTTTCTTTCTCTCCTCTCCTTTTCTCTTTCTTCCCTCCTCTCTCCTTTTCTTCTCTCTCTCTCTCTCTCTCTCTCTTTCTTTCTTTCTCCTCTCTCCTTTTCTATCTCGCTCTTTTCTTTTTCTCTCTCCCTTTCCTTTTCTCTCTTTTTTCTTTCTCTCCTCTCTCCTTTCCACTTTTCTCTCTCTCTCTCTCTCTCCCCTCCTCTCTCCTTTTCTCTCTCCTCTCCTCTCTTTCTTCTCTCTCCTCTCCCCCCCCCCTCAGGCATGCAGGCATATTGACCCAAATGCCTTATTTGCCACCTGGGCTTCCCCCCCACTCCGTCTCAGCCCAGATTGGCCACTAGAAACCAGCTCAGCTGTTCCTGCAAGTTTAAAACTTTGGCACCCCACTACACCAAAAAAAAATATGAACTCTTGATGTTAAGTTTGGCTGATCCTTTATTCTACAGAAAGTCTTCAACGTAGGACAACTGAGCCCAAAATTTAGTCGCTAACCAAGACAGTCGTTGAGTGAGTTTTGCCCCATTTTACCAACCTTTCTGGCCACAGTTGTTAACTGAATCACAGCAGTTGTTAAATTAGTAACACAGTTGGGAAATGACCCCTGAGGTCCCAAAAGAGGATCACATGACCTCAGGATACGGCGACCATCATAAATATGAATCTGTTGTCAAATGTCTGAGTTTTGATCATGTGATCCTGGGGAGGTTGCAACCGAGGACCCATTTGCACTGCAGACGTTCGCCCATCCACTCCTGTTGGGCATCAATCTGCTTTGCTGGTGACTCATTTCTCTGTTATTTCCCTTCTGAATTAATCCTCGGTGGATCCTTTAAGCCAGGGGTAGGCAACCTGGGCTCTTTCGTGACTCGTGGATTTCAACTCCCAGAATTCCTGAACCAGCCATGCTGAGGGGAAAGGGAGAGGTTTCCAAGCTGAGCCAGGCTGGCTCAGGAATTCTGGGAGTTGAAGTCCACAAGTCATGAGGGGGCCAAAGTTCCCCCATGCTGGCTCAGGAATTCTGGGAGTTGAAGTCCACGAGTCATGAGGGGGCCAAAGTTCCCCCATGCTGGCTCAGGAATTCTGGGAGTTGAACTCCACGAGTCATAAAGCGACCTAGGCCTAGGCCAAAGATAGGCAACCTTGGCTCTTTTATGACTCGTGGACTTCAACTCCCAGAATTCCTGAGCAGCCATGCTGAGGGGAAAGGGAGATGATTCCAATTAGACTCTATTCAAGAGTGTCTATTCTATTGGCTTTCAAAAGCCAATAGAATAAAAGGGAGTAGCACAGCTAAGGGAAAGGGGGAAAAAATGGCGGACTGCGTTGTTTGGCGAGCCCCGTGAAATGGTCGTTCGACCCCAAATGGGGTCCCGACCCACAGGTGGAGAACCACTGTCTTAAAGCATGCTGGCTGGGGAATTCTGGGTGTTGAAGTCCACAGATCTTAAAGATGCCGAGGTTGAGTACCTCTGCTTTTTAAGTCACTTAACAAGTGTCTTGCTCAGCCACAGAAATTTAGGGGTCAGTTGTGGTCACAAGTTGAGGACTACCTGTATACAAACTAAAAAGAAACAGCACAGAAAGAAAAAGGAATGGGGAGAGAGAAGGAAAAAAAAAATGCTTCACTTCCCATGACTTCTTCTCTATAACTCTTGTGCTAGAATTCAGGAACTTCCTATTTAACAATGGAACACAAAAATCAGAAGTCCAGGGGCACATTTCCCACTCTGACAAAATTTGCAAAAGTCTGCAATTTGCAGAACTCGTGAACTTTTCAAAAAGGAATTTAAGGAAAGCGTCTTCCAAACCCGTGTTACTTTGCAAAAGGCACTGCCAGACTCCAGATTTTTTTTCCATTTAGGGATATTTGAATGGTCTGTTTCCTGTCCTGGCCAAGCCAGGAACATAATTAATAGAGAAATGATTAATGGAACAATGGCAACAGGAGCAGCAGGAATTCCACTGAATGGAAAGGTTGGCAATCTGAGTGTGTTTGTTTCAAATGACCTGAAAGGGCTCCGAACAGGTTTAAAGGGGCAGGCAGTCCTCAAACCCTGCCCTGGAAGCCAGGGTTATTTCCTGCAACTATTCAGCCACTTTGCTTCCTTGTTTTTAAGAAGTTGTGAAAATGGGGGGGGGGGGTTAATGAATTGAGATTAACTCTTGGATGCTTATCTTTGCCTTCCATTATAATGGGAATTTCTTTCATATGCCGTTTCCTTCACCCAGCATTAAAATGGAAATAATTACGAGGGAGGACATGATAGCAGTGTTCTGATATCTCAGGGGCTGCCCCAAAGAAGAGGGAATCAAGCTATTCTCCAAAGTGCCAGAAGGCAGGACAAGAAGCAACGGAAGGAAACTGATCAAGGAGAGAAGCAACCTAGAACTAAGGAGAAACTTCCTGACAGTGAGAACATTAACCAGTGGAACCACCTGCCTCCAGAAGTGGTGAATGCTCCAACACTGGAAGTTTTTAAGAAGAAACTAGACAGCCATTTGTCTGAAATAGTGTAGGGTTCCTGCCTGAGCAGGGGGTTGGACTCAATGACCTCCAAAGTCCCTTCCAACTTTATTATTTATTATTATTATTATTTTATTATTATTATCATTCATCGCACAGTCAGCCAGATGTTCAGACTGGATTTGGCATTTTGTCTACCTATCGAGTCCTTACCCAGGACCTGGGATAGGCAGATGTGGATGTTTGATACCTTGACGTGGTTGTGGGGCTTGTGTACTCTGAGGAAGATGAGAGCTATGCCAGAGGTTCAACCATACTGGACAGGTCTCATCAGAGGAGTCAGACAAAGAGTGTCTCTCCCATAAAAAATATGGTGAGACGTAAATTGCAGAATGCCATACCGGCTCGGACGTCGCCCGGGTTAACAAGGTCCGCACTAGATATTGGAGTTCCTGGATATCTGGTGAAAAATGGGTTACAGGACTCAGGACTGTTGGCTGAGCAACCAGGGCCAGCAGCTGCAGAACTACTGGAAGAAAAGGTGTTTACCCGTCGCAGATACACAGTGATGGAAAACAAAGAAATAATGATCTGTTACTACAGATCAAGCCCAACAAGACGAGGATATCTAAAACGAATGCACGAATTCTGGAAAGAACAACATCCAGAATCAGAAATAACAGAACAGAGACTAGCAGATCAACGCCGATTTACCAATAGTCATAGGCTCCTTGGGCGCAATCCCAAAACAACTGGAGCACCACTTGAACACCATTGGCATTGACAAATTTGCTATTAGTCAATTGCAAAAGGCGGCCTTATTAGGAACTGCTTCCATCCTGCGACGATACCTGTAATACCATTATTAATATTATTATTATTATTATTATTATTATTATTATTATTATTATTATTATTATTATTATTATTATTATTACTGTTGTTGTTATTGCAATATTCTCCCCCTGGGAAGGCAAAGGAAGGGAAATCTAAGCCAAATTCAGCTTCTCTTTGGAAATTCCAATTTTACAGAACTGGAACTGATCCTCTTTGGATTTTTTGCAGGGCGGTTTCTGGTGCACATTTCTACAACCCAAGTGGAAGCCTCCAGCCAGCTGCCCCTCCCTACACCCCAAAATAACCCCCCCCTTGCAAGGGTGCCACAGGCTGACCTAGCAGCTGAATGCACCCATGTCCAGGGTTGGCACAAATATTTGCACACGCTTGTCCAAGACAAACACAAAACACAAGCAAAGAGAAACGGGGTTTACTTTGGGGGTAAAGGTAAGCGATAGGTTTGGCAAGGTCACACACGCACACAACACAACGTACTCAGCTGGGTACCTGGGAGAGCCAGGTGTTGGATTCACTCAACCCACTGGGTGTGAATGCGCTGGGTGTGTTGGCAGTGGGGGGGCTTGAGTGGGCTTCAGGAGCCCACTTTAAGAGGCCCCGGGGGGGGGCATCACTTTCCTCCATGGTTCTCGACACAGATCCAACAAGGATGGGATGCGTTCTCCTCCTGGCCACTACTAGCGCAGATTCCTTTCATTTGGAAAGCTGGATGGACCCAAGAAGGAAAGCCAAGAAAGGCCATCCAAACTGGGAATGGGTGGGAGGTGGGAAGACCCCCTCCTCAGGTCTCCCCCCCCACTGTCAAGAACTAACTTCTGGGGGACCCGGATGCGTCCCTCTCGACGCGTGTCTTGCTGCTTTGCAGGAAAGGAGCACTTGCGCCTTCCCAGTTTTTTTTGCACCCCTCCCTCCAAAAAGAGACCCCCAATGACCTCCCTGAGAGGCGCATCCGCTCCACACACACCCCGTCCTTGGCCTTCTTTCCATCCTGGCTTGCCCCTCCCCGTGCCCCGAAGCCCCCTCCTCAAACCCCCCCTTTCATCCCGTCCCCGCGTCTCTGGCTTGCAAAGCACGTGAGAAAGGCAGGTAGAAAACACGGACAGCGGGGAAGAGGTGCGGGAGGGGGGCGCCCCGTGAGGAAAAGCTGGTCTCGTGCTGCCCTCTGCTGGCCGCGGAGGGGCAGTGCAGCCTCTCCCCAAAGACCCGTCTGGCCAATCCGGGGTGGGTTTCGACCCCCAGATCTGGATTTCTCCGTCCCTTCGCTTTGCAATTGAATCAGAATAGAGCTGGAAGGGACCTTGGAGGACATCTAGTTCAACCCCCTGCTCAGGCAGGAAACCCTACACCATTTTGGACAAATGGCTGTCCAGTCTCTTCTTAAAAATTCCCAGTGTTGGAGCAATCACAATTTCTGGAGGCAAGGAGTTCCACTGGTTAATTGATCTGTCAGGAAATTCCTCCTTAGTTCTAGGTTGCTTCTCTTCTTGTTTGGTTTCCATCTGTTGTTTCTTGTCCTGCCTTCTGGACAAGAGAATAAGTTGACACACACCCCCCTCAAAGGCCATAAAATGGGGCAAAACTCACTTAACAACTGTCTCGCTTAGCAACAGAAATGTTGGGCTCAGTCCTGGTTGTAAATCGAGGACTACCTGCAGTGCAAAATACTGATGGATTTTTATTTATTTCTTTTAGGAATCCCCACTGACAAGCCCTGTGGCCGAACAGCTTCAATTAGCTTGACAGATTGAAGCTGGATGACTGCAAGTCGCTCTCCTTGGGACGGCCCTTGAAGATTGCTCCAATGTGTGAGAAATGCACTGATTTGTGTGCTGGTGAACAGGAGCCACTTTGGTTGTGTAACACCAATTCTAGGGACTCTGTGTGTTGGTTACCAGTTTGTTTCTGGGTGCAAATGAGGGAGGAGACTATGATTTGCAAATACAATGACTTGTAGTCTTTATTTCAGAAAGCTTTCCTTTAAATATAATTTAATTGTTGATTTTCTCGGTTTTGCTCTTCAGTTTTCCTTTGTAAAGCAAAGTTATGAGCATATTTTTTTTCTATCCTCTTTTAGCTTTGCCCTTTTTTCAGATTTGTCCTTTAAACTTTTCCAAGGAAATAATATTACTGTACTTTATAAATTTGTACTTTATTTGTGCACTGCGTTTTCACTCTAATTTCTGTGATATTCTACTTAGCTTTTTTAAAAAAAGTATTATTATTCAAGTAAATATGCATTTCCATAACTATCATATTTTTTTAACTTACCACATTTTCTACAAGTGAGTCCCACATTTTATTATTTTGATAACTTTCCTCTATAAGGTGACTCCGGGAGGCTTAGAATTTTAACTAATGAAAACTAAAATAATATACAGGTCCTTGAGTTACGACCGTAATGGAGCCTGCCCATCAAGAGCATAACTTGGGATGGTCACAAATGAGATAACTCACATGACCAAAGCAAACATTATTGGGATATTGTAGAGGGCTTCGCAGGTGGGTCCCCAGCCAAGGCGGCAGTCGGCCATTTAATAGACGTTGATGTGCAGTTTATCCGAGCCCCCTTTTTCAGATTGGGGGGGTTCCTTTCCTTCCCTGCCTCGGCCCCTGGGGTGCCCTGCGATTGCACACCTCACTCAGGAAGTGCGCCAGTACGTGCTCCATGCAGGCCTGCTGGTGGACTTTAGCCGGAGGGCGGGATTGGTGCCCAGTGGGCTGGATCCGAATTCGGGCTGGGCTGGGACGAGGACCTGAGACTGGTAGCCACACGACGCCCCCATCTTTTTCTGGACAGGACGTTTGGACCTTCCCCAGTGAAGGAGAACGAGGGGAGACCTAAATTAATTAACAACCAGTTGTAATTAATTGAGTCCTAGTGGACAATCACTTCAGTGTGAGCTAACAGCGTGCAGCAGCAGTCAAAAAAGCCAATAGAGGGATGGAATCAAGGTTACATGAAGTTCTAATAATGTCTCAATTAATTAATGACCACTCATAGTTTCTTAATTAATGACCAGTCTTAATTGCTTCATTAATTAACCAATGACCAGTTGTAGTTACGTCACTAATTTATTACCGCTCATAATTAATGGCCAGTGGAGTTTATTCATTGATTAGTGAGTATTCATCATTTTTATTAATTAACAAAGTTTCTTCAGTAATGAATGACCAGAGCAGTCCAAGACTGCCCCAAAGAGCAAAGGGTCAAGCTATTCTCCAAAGCCCCTGAGGGCAGGACAAGAAGCAACGGATGGAAACGGATCAAGGAAAGAAGCAACCGAGATCCAAAGAGAAATTTCCTGGCAGAACAATGGAACGTCTTGTCTCCAGAATTTGTGGATGCTCCATCCCTGGAGGCTTTTAAGAACAGACTGGACAGAGAAGAGAGTGGGATGGTAGTAGGGTTGGCCCTCAGATCCTGTCGAGAACGCCTGCAACCATCTTCCCTTAATAAAGGATGCCTGTTGGAAGAGATATTCCAAGAGTTCTGTCTTCTTAAGATGCAAAGTGGGGTGGGTCCTTACAATCTCCTTCCTTCCTTTTCCTCCCTCCCTCCCTTTTTCCTCCCTTCTCCATTTCTCCTCTTCTCCCTTCTTCCTTTGAGGCCCTGCAGGGCAGGCTGGAAGAACTGCAGTGCCCTCACCCGATCCTGGGGTTTTTCCACCGCAGAATCCATGTGGCGACCAAAGGAAGGTGCCCAGCCCAAACAGCCAACTGGGCAGGAGAATGGAATCCTTTGTGCGGCAACCTTTGCAATGTGGGTTGCCTTTTCAAAACCGGCCTTTGTTTTCCTAGTACCAGGAAGAGAGACCGGCCTGCTTTGTCCTCTCTCCCAGTTCCCTGGTATAAAATAAATAAAGAGAATTAATTGTCTGTTGAACTTTCTCTCAGACAAAGCACTCTGGGCGGAGTGGGACCTTCTCGCGCGGATTGAATGACGAGGTGACCTAGGAATGGGGTGACGTGTTGAGCTCTTCCTCCGAGTCCACTAGACTAGACATTCACCTCTCTGAGATGCTCTAGCTCAGCGGTTCTCAACCTGTGGGTCGGGACCCCATTTGGGGTCGAACGGCCATTTCACGGGGGTCGCCAAACAACGCAGTCCGCCATTTTTTTCCCCTTTTTCCTTAGCTGTGCTCCTCCCTTTTATTCTATTGGCTTTTGAAAGCCAATAGAACAGACTCTCTTGAATAGAGTCTAATTCTATTGGCTTTCCAAAGCCAATAGGAATTGTCCAGGCTGTCTCTGCCCTGCTGAGCCCGCCAAAAGTACCATTCTGCAAACGGTGCTGCACCAGTTGAGTAGTCCTCGACTTACGACCGGTTGGGGGTTGCGGCATTAAAAAGGTTGAGAATCCTGGTCTAGGTCCACGAGTCATAAAAGAGCCAAGGTTCCCCACCCCTGGCCTATATCTGGGGTCCTCAACCTTGGCAACTTTAAGACTCGTGGACTTCAACTCCCAGAATTCCTGAGCCATCATGGCTCAGCTTGGAAACCTCTCCCTTTCTCCTCAGCATGGCTGGCTCAGGAATTCTGGGAGTTGAAGTCCACCAGTCATAAAAGAGCCAAGGTGGCCTACCCCTGATCTAGTGTTAAGAGAGACGTTCGTTGTGAGTTTTGTCCCATTTTACAATCTTGCTTGCCACTTAATAGTTGTTAAGTGAATCATTGCAGTTGATAATTTATTAACGTGGTCGTTAAGTGAATCTGGCTTCCCTATTGACTTTGCATGTCAAAAGGTTGCATGTGACTTTGGGACACAGCAACAGTCATAAGTACGAGTCAGTTGCCAAGCCTCCAAATTTTGATCATGTGACCAATGGGGATGCTGCAAAGGTTGTAAGTACGAAAAATGATCATAAGTCACTTTTTTCAGTGCTATTGTAACTTTGAACGGTCACTAAATGAACTGTTGTAAGTCAAGGACTCCCTGTAGTGAAGAGTTTGATAAATAAATAATAAATCTGGTTAACAGGATGGAAGGATCAGTGGAGAGACTGAGGAATAATAGTTTTAAGCTGCTATCACCTTTACTTTAGAAAACCATCATACGCATTATAAAGAAAGGTAATATTAAGGCACAGACAGATCCTGCTAGTATTTTCAGAGTTTGGGGTTTTGTTTGTTTGTTTGTTTGTTTTTGGTTCCTGTGGCTACATCCAAGAAGGTCCAGCTTTTTCATTCAATATGTTCCAATGGGCACAGGTTATGCTTTTTTTTTCCCCAAAAAATTCAATATTAGATCATTCCAATGTACTGATACAAGGAAGGGAACGAGAGATCTTCTCTTTCTGAGGGTTGAAATGGGAATCTGGTGCTGCTCAGATCTAGCACAGCATTTTCTTCCCCTTTGGGGAGGGTTCCAGTCAAAAAAGTCAAGATGGCAGCCAGCACATTGCAAAGCTCCTCCCACTTTTTATATGAAGATAGCCGCTTTCCGTGTTTGACGTGGGAAGTTCAACAATATCTCTTTCGACTAAAAAGCAGAGTCCAAACCATTTTGCTGGGCTTCAGCACAAGTTTAACCCTCTCTAAGGTATCTAACACCCATCTTTAACCCGGTCTTGTGAATGGCTTTTTAATCCCAGTGATAGCCATCGATGCTCTTTCGTAATGATTATAAACATTATCATAGTTTTGCTTTCTCTTATTTTCATTCTCTTTTTAGGGCTGATTCTCCTGATAGAAGGTGCCAATTAAATCATGGTTGAATCAATGTGAGCTTCCTACGAATACACTTTTTGTTTCTTAGAATGTGAAGATGCATTTCGGGGCCTATGGAGATTCTCAGTCATCCAGATCATGGTTGTCCCAAAGGTGCTTTTGCAAAAGGCAATTAGCCTTTCGGGGGTTTTGTCCTTGAAAAAAACATTTCACCTCTCATCCCCGAAGCTTCTTCAGGTCTGCTTCTTGGACGAAAGACAAAATGTTTTCAAGGGGAAAACAAAACAAAAAAGTCCAGTTCCTTTTGCAAAAAAAAATACCTTGGGGACGGGCGTTTAGAATCCAAGATGCAAAATGAAAAGATTTGGGTGCAGAGTTCCAAATGCTGAACTCTTGCGAAGATAAAAGGGCATCTGGTCAGAGAAGGCCAACTGACTGAGAGAGGAGAATCTTTGTCGCTCAGGGTGGAAATGGTGCTTTCTGAGCTTGGTGGTTTTCTTGCAGACGTTTCTTTAACCAAGATAGATAACACCATCAGTGCAATAAGGCCATAAAATCCACTGCATCTCTCCAGGTCCTTCTGCAGATGCTGGCTCAGCCCCGGGAGCCCAGCAATGAAATCAGAAACAGACATTTCTTTTAGCCATTCTTTCCTCCGCTGCGACAATCCCTCTCTATAGAATGGAGCTGGAAGGATTTCTAGTCTAGTTCAAGCAGAAGAACCTACACACCATTTCAGAAGTGGCTGTTCAGTCTCTTCTTAAAAACCTCCAACCATGAATGTCTAGTGGCAAGCTGTTCCACTGGTTAATAGTTCTCACTGTCAGGACATTTCTCCTTAGTTCCAGGTTGCTTCTCTCCTGGATTAGTTTCCATCCGTTGTTCCTTGTCCTGCCTTCTGGTGCTTTGGAGAATAAGTTGAGATGCCCTCGTCGTGTCCCCGCCTAGTCCTTCTTTTCTGTAGACTGGCCATACCCAATTCCTGCAACTGTAGAGTAACAGGATTATTCCAAACATAGGAATGGAAGGGACAACAGAGGTCTCGCTGTTCAAGTAGGAGACCCTACACCATCCTGGACAAATGGCTGTCCATTCTCCTCTTGAAAACCTCCAGCAATGGAGCACCCACAACTTCTGGTGGCAAGCCGTTCCACTGGTTAATTGTCTTCACTGTCAGGAAGTTTCTCCTTAATTCCAGGTTGCTTCTCTTTTTGGCCAGTTTCCATCCGTTGCTTCTTGTCTTTCCTTCAGGTGCTTTGGAAAATAAATTGACCCCCCCCTTCTTTGTGGTAGCCCCTCAAATACTGGAATACTGCTATTAGGCCACCCATAGTCCTTCTTCTCTCTAGACTAGCCTGCCCGAATGCCTTCAAACCTCCACGCCATCATCTCCTCTAGACAACTGTGGCTCTCTTGATCCAAAGATCAAAGGGAAGGCCAACCAGAAGATGTTTTTTTCTTCCAGATTTCTCTACAACCTGCCTCAACCATCCAGCCACATCCTTGGTCCATCTGGTGTGGCAGCTTCCAGCTTCTGTTTGCTACCATCGCTTTGGTTGCTTTCCGAGATGACGTCAAATGATCCTGGGGATGCTGCAAAGGTCGTAACTCTGAGAAACGGCCGTAAGTCGCTTTTTTTTCAGTGCCGTTGTAACTTTGAACGGTCACTAAATGAACCGTGGCAAGCCGGGGAGTCCTCAACTGACGACAATTGGAGCCCAACATTTATGCCGCTAAATGAGGTGTTTGTTAAAGTGAGTTTTGTCCCATTTTACGTCCCTCTTGCCACTTGTTGTTGAGTGAATCAGTGCAGTTGTTAAGTCGCATGCTCGTTAAGCGAATCTGACTTCCCCGTTGACCTGCTTGTCCTGTGACCCCAGAACACTGCAACCGTCACAAATACGAGACCTCCGAATTCTGATCGCGTGACCCTGGGGATGCTGGAAGGGTCACCCGTGTGAAAAACAACCCTAAGTCATTTTTTTTTCAGTGCCGTTGTAACACGAAGGGTCACTAAATGAATCGTTGTAAGTCGAGGCTACCTGTACAGGGAGAACTGCCTGTACTCAGGCACCCAGGACACTGGTGTGGAGAGACACCAAGCTAACCATACGGTCCAGGTGCTCAGGATTGGGGTAACGGCACTAAGGGGGACCCCCCCCCATCTCCACCAGGTTACATTTTCCTCCACAGCCAGGCAACCTTGAGGTATGACGGCATCACTGGTGAGCTGGCAGGGCCAGGCCTTCCAGAACAGCCACCACGGTACCCCCAGCGGCTACTTCTCCTTGGATCCCTCCGACTCGGCCAGGCTGCCCTGCAGGATCCGGATGGACGCCGGCAAGCGGAAGAGGGCCACGGCAAAGGTGGCAAAGAGGAAGAGGTTGCCCAGCAAGGTGGCACCCAGAACGGCAAAGGTACGGGTGAACATGGCCGGCGGGGTGTGAGTGCTCAGCCATGTCCGTCGAGTGTTCATGTCGTCCAGGATGGCTTCCAGCTGGAAATGGGTGCCCACCACGGCACAGATGTGGAACAGCTGGTGGCTGTGACCTACATATGGGTGAGGGGAGGGGGGAGAAGAAGAGGAGACAGAGAAGAATGACCAGTATTTTAAAAAAACAACAGGGTCGGGAGGGACCTCAGAGGTCTTCTAGTCCAGCCCACGGCTCAAGCAAAAGGCCCTATAATAAAGGTATCCAACCTTACAGCCCAAATGTTGGAGATGTGGAAATTTAGATGCAACTTATTTTCATATTTGGTGGACTTGTAAAGATATTAAAGCTTTTTGGATTAAGATTTGGTGGGATATTCAAAAGATTTTTAAGAAAAAGATAAAAGTTTACTCCGCAATTATTTTTGTTGGGTATTACTGTAGATTTGGATGTTAAAGAAACTAATTTGATGTTGAACCTTATAACTGCTGCAAGATTATTGGTGGGGCAATATTGGAAGAAAAACTCACTGCCTACTTTGGAAGAATGGATACTTAAGGTGTCTAACTTAGCAGAACGGGCGAAAATCTCCGCCTACTTGAAGGATCAATCACAAGAAAAATATATTATGGTTTGGAGAACCATAGTCCCTTCATGACTCGTGGACCAACTCCCAGAATTCCAGAGCCAGCCACGCTGAGGGGAAAGGGAGAGGTTTCCAAGCTCAGCCAGGCTGGCTCAGGAATTCTGGGAGTTGAATTCCACAAGTCATGAGGGGGCCATAGTTCCCCATGCTGGCTCAGGAATTCTGGGAGTTGAAGTCCACGAGTCATGAAGGGGCCATAGTTCCCCCATGCTGGCTCAGGAATTCTGGGAGTTGAAGTCCACAAGTCATGAGGGGGCCATAGTTCCCCATGCTGGCTCAGGAATTCTGGGAGTTGAAGTCCACGAGTCATGAAGGGGCCATAGTTCCCCCATGCTGGCTCAGGAATTCTGGGAGTTGAAGTCCACCAGTCATAAAAGAGCCAAGGTTGCCTACCCCTGTGCTAGTTTATAAAACTCTTCCTTGCTTACCGATGAAATCAAAGCGACCGGGAGCCAGCCGTTCCGGCAAATGCGACGCGAAGAGGAAGCCGGTCAGCAAAGCAAAGAAAAGGTGGTAGAAATAACTGGCCACGGAGTCATTCCACGTACAATCATCGCCAAAACAGAACAAAAGCTGAAAGGGAAGGAGACCACCGTGAGTTGGCCCTTGAAAAGAGGAATCAGGGTACAGCCGGGCCCATCTTCCCCAGCTGCCCAGATGGAGGATGGGACCAGCAGAGCGAGGCTTATGACAAGAAATGGTGTAGGGTTTCCTGCCTGAGCAGGGGGTTGAACTAGATGACCTCCAAGGTCCCTTCCAACTTTACTATTATTATTATTATTATTAAGATGGGAATCGTTTTAATTCGCTTTCAATTGATGTAAATTTATTCTCAATTGACAACACTCTTTACAGGATTGTCCTTGACTTACAACACATTTAGTGACTGTTCGAAGTAGTAACAGCACTGAAAAAAGGGATTTATGACCGTTTTTCACACTTACAACTGTAGCATGCATCTCCATGGTCACGTGATCAAAATTCAGATTCTTGGCAACTGACTCAGATTATGACGGTTTGCAGTGTCCCGGGGTCACATGATCACTGACCAGCAAAGTCAATGGGGAAAGTCGGATTCACTTAACCAACCGGGTTACTAACTTAACAGCTGCAGTGATTCACTTAACAACTGTGGCTAGAAAGGTTGTAAAATGTGGCAAAACGCACTTAACAAATGTCTGACCTAGTAACATAAATTTTGGGCTCGGTTGTGGTCGTAAGTCAAGTGCTACCTGTACAGAATGACAAATTACATACTTCTGGAATAGAACTTAACATCTACTCATCTTTAAATATTATTGAAATAAAGAAATCTTTATTCCCCTATTCTCTACATCAACTTTTGCTTGTAATTTGAAACCAAGATGGAGCTCTGCCTGGACAAAACCAAATGATATGAGTTCAACAGCCCTTCAAATATCTTCCAAAATGAGTTTTCTTGCAACAATGATTTGTTATTACTGTGCTTATAGCCTGTCTTTCCTTTAAGAGCCCGGCTAACCGGATTTTGGCTGATTTTAAAAAAAACCCAACTAACTAGGATTAGGATGGGAGACCACCAGGAGATTTCAGCCCTTGAAGGAAGTTGAAAAATACTGTGGTAGGAGGCAATAGCAGACCATTTTGAATCAAGGGGCGCCAAGCCCCTTAATAACCTGGTTAATTCAGTCAGCAGTTTATTCACCCAAGAGTGGGGATTGGAGGCCTCTGGTCTTAGTGAGAGAAAAGGAAGATGCCTTTGGGGAAACTGAGTCAAAATGTAAAAGGAATCATTGGGGTTTAGATTCTGCGGCCTGCCCTCCACACAGAGAGTCCCCTTCTCCCCTTCCGGTGCCGCCTACCCTGAAGAAGAGCGGGATGTTGTCGAAGAAGAACGGGTAGACGAAGGCCGCTGTCCGGGCGGTCTTGCTCCAGCGGGGCCACTCCAGCTCTAGGAACCTGGAGAGGGAGGAGGAGGAGGAGGAGGAGGAGGGAGAAGAGGGGAGGAGAGGAGGAAGGGAAAGGGGAGGAGGAGGGGAAGGAGAGGAGAAGGAAAGGGGAGGAAGAGGGGAAAAGAAGGAGAGGGAGGGGAGTAGTAGGAGGAGGGGAGGAGAGGAGAAGCGAAAGGGGAGGAGGAGGAGGAAGGCGAGGGAGAGAAGGAGGAGGGAGAAGGGAGGAGAGGAGGAGGGAAAGGGGAGGAAGAGGGGGGGAGAGGAGGAGAGGGAGGGGAGGGGGAGGAGGGGGAGGAGGGGAGGAGAGGAGGAGGGAAAGGGGAGGAGGGAGAGGCAGGAGGAGGGAGAGGAGGGGAAGGAGGAGGAGGAAGGGAAAGGGGAGGAACAGGAGGGGGAGAGGAGGAGAGGGAGGGGAGAAGGAAAGGAAAGGGGAGGAGGAGGAGGGAGGGAAGAGGAGGAGAAGGAAGGAGAGGGAGAAGAGAAGGAGGGGAGAGGAGGGGAAGGGGAGAAGGAAAAGGGGAGGAAGAGGGAGGGAGGAGGAGAGGGAGGGGAGTAGGAGGAGGAGGGGGAGGAAGAGGGGAGGAGAGGAGAAGGGAAAGGGGAGGAGGGAGGGGAAGAGGAGGAGGAGGAAGGGAAAGGGGAGGAACAGGAGGGGGAGAGGAGGAGAGGGAGGGGAGAAGGAAAGGAAAGGGGAGGAGGAGGAGGGAGGGAAGAGGAGGAGAAGGAAGGAGAGGGAGAAGAGAAGGAGGGGAGAGGAGGGGAAGGAGAGAAGGAAAAGGGGAGGAAGAGGGAGGGAGGAGGAGAGGGAGGGGAGTAGGAGGAGGAGGGGGAGGAAGAGGGGAGGAGAGGAGAAGGGAAAGGGGAGGAGGGAGGGGAAGAGGAGGAGGAGGAAGGGAAAGGGGAGGAACAGGAGGGGGAGAGGAGGAGAGGGAGGGGAGTAGGTATGTCAGATACCACCCTAACATCACCAAGATAGCAGTCTTCCAGTTTTTGAGGGGCTGTCACAGAGAAGAGAAGGGGGTCAGCCTATTCTCCAAAGCACCAGAGGGCAGGACAAGAAACAATGGGTGAAAACTGATCAAGGAGAGAAGCAACCTGGCATTGTTCCTCACAGTGAGAACAATTAACCAGTGGAACAGCTTGCCACCAGAAGTTGTGGATGCTCCAAAAGTGGAGGTTTTTAAGAAGAGACTGGACAGCCACTTGTCTGAAATGGTACAGGGTCTCCTGCTTGAGCAGGGGGCTGGACTAGAAGACCTCTTAAGTCCCTTCCAACGCTGTTATTCTGTTATTCTGAAATACATACCGAGAATAACAAGAAAGGCTGGTGCAGATAAAGGAATTTATAGCAGCCATGGGGACAAACCAGTGGTGCCCCAGGCTGTTGACCCAACGATCCGGCATCGCGTAGGCGCCATATGTGAATGCACAGCCTGAAACACCAAACAAGGACAAGTTAGGAGAAATGTGTGTGTGTGTGTGTGTGTGTGTGTGTGTGTCTGTGTGTCTGTGTGTGTGTTCTGATCCTATTTTCCTACTTTCCAAAGCACCTGAAGGCCAGACAAAGAATAATGGATGGAAAGTGATCAAGGAGAAATTCAGCCTGGAAATAAGAAAAACTTTTCTGACGGTGAGAACAATCAACCAGTGGAACAGAAGTTGCCTTCAGATGTTGTGGGAGCTTCATCACTGGACACTTCCTACCAGCTATCAGAAATGGTGTAGGGTCTCCTGCTGGGACAGGGGGTTGGACTAGATGACCCACAAGGTCCCTTCCACCTCTGTTGTTCTGATTCTGAACAACCAAGGGTCAGAATTGTACAACACCTTCTGCCATTGTCTCTTTCTGTCCTGTGCAGTTCTCACGGCCATCTTCAAGAGTGCGCTGCATTTCAATGTTGCAGTGCAAAATCAGAGCAGTTGAGGATGGTGTGATTGAGCGTATAAATGTGCATTTCATTCGTAGCAGCGCTTCTCAACCTTGGCCCCTCAAAGATGGGTGGATTTCAGCTCCCAGAATCCCCCAGTTGAATGGACTTCAACTCCCAGAATTCCCCAGCCAGCATTCTGGGAGTTGAAGTCACCCCTCTTAAAGCATGCTGGCTGGGGGATTCTGGGAGTTGAAGTCACCCCTCTTAAAGCAAGCTGGCTGGGGGATTCTGGGAGTTGAAGTTACCCCTCTTAAAGCATGCTGGCTGGGAGATTCTGGGAGTTGAAGTCACCCCTCTTAAAGCATGCTGGCTGGGGGATTCTGGGAGTTGAAGTCACCCCTCTTAAAGCATGCTGGCTGGGGGATTCTGGGAGTTGAAGTCACCCCTCTTAAAGCATGCTGGCTGGGGGATTCTGGGAGTTGAAGTCACCCCTCTGAAAGCATGCTGGCTAGGGATTCTGGGAGTTGACGTCACCCCTCTTAAAGCAAGCTGGCTGGGGGATTCTGGGAGTTGAAGTCACCCCTCTTAAAGCAAGCTGGCTGGGGGATTCTGGGAGTTGACATCACCCCTCTTAAAGTAAGCTGGCTGGGGGATTCTGGGAGTTGAAGTCACCCCTCTTAAAGCATGCTGGCTGGGGGATTCTGGGAGTTGAAGTCACCCCTCTGAAAGCATGCTGACTAGGGATTCTGGGAGTTGACGTCACCCCTCTTAAAGCATGCTGGCTGGGGGATTCTGGGAGTTGAAGTCACCCCTCTTAAAGCAAGCTGGCTGGGGGATTCTGGGAGTTGAAGTCACCCCTCTTAAAGCATGCTGGCTGGGGAACTATGGGAGTAGAAGTTCACCCCTCTTAAAGCATGCTGGCTGGAGGATTCTGGGAATTGAAGGCCACTTATTTTCAAGGGGAAAAATGAAGAAACTATGGTTCATTCTCTTCCTTCCAAGAAACTTTGAGGCTGCAGCCTCCAGCATGCCCCAGCAAATTCGGCATTTGCTTGGCTGAGAATTAAGGGAATGTGAGAAGGAGAGACAGAAAGAAGATCAGCTTTAAAAACTATGAGCCCCTTACCCAAACTGTAGAGGCTGAGGGCATTGTAGTCCAGGAAATAGCAGATGTGTCGCGCATGGGTGGACATGGTGCTGAAGGTGTGAGCACAGCTCGAAGCGAAGGGATAGAGGCAGACTAGCGCCATGTAGGCCAGGAAGGGCCAGCTGTAGGTGTCACTCCAGAAGTCCAGGCGAGAGGAGAGCATCACAAACCGCCATAAGAAATACCTGGGAAGTGAGAAAGGCTGTCAACTCTGTGACCCTCTTCGGCCACTGAACTGACGCATCAAAGTTTGGGAGTCACCCCCCCCCCCGGTTCTGGACCATGTAGTTCTGTATGTTAGAAGGTTGGCATTTATTGGGTTAAGTGCTGTCTCCTTAAGAGATGGCTTATGGGAAATGTGGTTTAGCTAGTCAGCTATCTCATGTTATCAGGTATGTGGGAGGAGTTACTGAGCTCATCACAGGATTTCCTAGACCAGTGGTTCTCAACCTTTTTAATGCCGCGACCCCCAACCGGTCGTCAGTCGAGGACTACTCAACCGGTCGTAAGTCGAGGACTACTCAACTGGTGCAACACCGTTTGCAGAATGGGACTTTGGGCGGGCTCAGCAGGGCAGAGACAGCCTGGACAATTCCTATTGGCTTTTGAAAGCCAATAGAATTAGACTCTATTCAAGAGAGTCTATTCTATTGGCTTTCAAAAGCCAATAGAATAAAAGGGAGTAGCACAGCTAAGGAAAAGGGGGAAAAAATGGCGGACTGCGTTGTTTGGCGACCCCCGTGAAATGGTCGTTCGACCCCAAATGGGGTCCCGACCCACAGGTGGAGAACCACTGTCCTAGACACAAGCCAATTTGGAATGTCTTTGTCTCAGAAAGCATGGGGTCACCGGCGTGTCTCCGATGACCCCAATTCACGATGTAGAAGTGGTATGGAGGAAGCATTAATTTCTCACTGTTCTGACAACCAGAATTAAATTGCGTTGTAAAACTGGGTCAGACAGATAAACTCAATAGCAATGATTTTAAAACAGAAATGTCTTTATTCAGAGGAAATACTTGCATTTGTGTTGGTTGCTTCAGGACAATACATCTCTGTTCATTCCCAGAGGTGAGAAATTAATGCTTCTGAGTGGCGGCTAAAATCCAGACTCACCAAGTCGGAAGGAAATGAGTCCAAATATTGACGGTTTCGTTGTTCAGTTGGAAGGAGCTGAGGACGCAATCCAAGGCAGAACTTTTGGGGTGTCGGTATCCTGACACGATGCCTTCTTCCCAGAAAATCTACAAGATAAAAAGCGAGGTATCCAACAATGTTGGGACTACAAGCCCCATGCTTCTGGGAATCCTGGTAGTTGCAGTCTCAGTTGAGGCTCCACAGTCTCAAATTTAACAGAATAACAGGAGAGTTGGAAGGGGCCTGGGAGGTCTTCTAGTCCAACCCCCTGCTCAAACAGGAGACCCTTCCCCTCCTCCATTCTCCTCCTCCATTCTCCATTCTCCTCCTCCTCCTGAGAATAATAGAGTTGGAAGGGGCCTTGGAGGTCTTCTAGTCCAACCCCCTGCTCAAACAGGAGACCCTTCCCCTCCTCCATTCTCCTCCTCCATTCTCCTCCTCCTCCTCAGAATAATAGAGTTGGAAGGGGCCTGGGAGGTCTTCTAGTCCAACCCCCTGCTCAAACAGGAGACCCTTCCCCTCCTCCATTCTCCTCCTCCTCCCCCTCAGAATAACAGAGTTGAAAGGGACCTTGGAGGTCTTCTAGTCCAACCCCTGCTCAAACAGGAGACCCTGTACCATTTCAGACAAAAGACCCTCCACCAGTGATGGTGAACGAGTGCCGGTTTGCCTTCAGAAGTTGTGGGTGCTCCATCACTGGAGGGGTTCATCAACAGACTAAAGCACCATTTGACCGGGATGGTATAAGGTCTCCTGCCTTGAGCAGGGGGTTGGACTAGAAGACCTCCAAGGTCCCTTCCAGCCCTATGATTCCTTCCTGAATCCTGAGGGCAGGACCTGAAGTAACGGGTGGAAGATCGTCCAAGAGAGAAGCAACCTAAAATTAAGCAGACATTTCCTGACAGTGAGCACAATTAACCAGTAGAACAATTTGCCTCCAGAAGTTGTGGGTGCCCCAACATTGGAGATTTTTCAAGAAGAGGCTGGACAGCCATTTGTCCGGAATGATATAAGATCTCCGCGCTTGAGTAGGGGGTTGGACTAGAAGACCTCCAAGGTCCCTTTCAACACTGTTATTCTGTATTCCGAGTTACTCACCCGAGGTACTTGATGGACCCTGAAGATTTCAGGCAACTTTATGGTTAGCATTTCTGGTGATAAGAGGAAGAATTCTTCTTAAAAGTATATACATATATATGTATCCCCAAAATAAAGTCTCCTCGGGCGATGCGCTCTCGTTGGGCCTTGGTGCTTGGTGAAGGAGGTCCCCACCTTCTCCGGGGCAGGATGCAACCAGTTCAGCATTG
Organism: Crotalus tigris; assembly: GCF_016545835.1. NCBI lineage: Eukaryota > Metazoa > Chordata > Lepidosauria > Squamata > Viperidae > Crotalus > Crotalus tigris. The sequence continues at coordinate 677,259 of NW_024097333.1, read as the reverse complement.
GTGACTTGTTTTAACTCCACCGCGGAAAGTCAACTCTGCCACTGAATAAAAACGATAGCTTCTTTGATCTATCCAGAACTTACCACTACTCCAACACATCCTGAGCACTGTCAAAAAAAGAAAGAAAGAAAGAAAGAAAGAAAGAAAGAAAGAAAGAAAGAAAGAAAGAAAGAAAGAAAGAAAGAATGAATGAATGAATAAAGAATCACCTCTTCTTTATAAAATGAATAGTCAGTCAGGGCTTTCCTTTTCGCAAAAAAAACCCGATCGCGCGCTATCACAAGTATTAAGGTGTCTGTTCTCTGACTCAGGGTTTCTCCATGTTGTTGATGTTGAGAGGGGTGGGCTTCAACTCCCAGAATTCTCCAGCCGGCTGGGGAATTCTGGGAATTGAAGTCCACCCATCGCAAGGTCACCGAGGTTGAGAAATAAAGCTGTAAACTAAAATACAAGCAGTTAAATCATGCTCTCGTCTCTCCCCCGGTTCTTTGTCTCTGTCTCCGTCTCCGTCTTTCTGTCTCTGTCTGTCTGTCTGTCTGTGTGTGTCTGTGTCTGTCTGTCTGTCTATCTCTGTGTGTGTGTGTGTGTCTGTCTCTGTCTGTCTCTCTCTCTCTCTGTCTCTGTCTGTCTGTGTGTGTGTGTGTGTGTGTCTGTCTGTCTATCTGTGTGTGTGTGTGTCTGTCTCTGTCTGTCTGTCTGTCTCTCTCTGTGTGTGTCTCTCTGTCTGTCTGTCTGTCTGTCTCTCTCTCTCTCTCTCTGTGTGTGTGTGTGTGTGTGAATGCATTGCTCAACATTCCTCAATCAAAGGGTGGCTTCAGCTCACAATCAGGGCTTTCAACATCACCCAACATCACCCAAATCCAAAAGTCTTCGAGAGTTTAGCAGCTAAGAGCAATCCGTAGCCTCCCGTTAATTTTGTGTCTCTCTTCTAAAACACTTCCCTACACGAAAGGCTAAGAAAGCAAACGTTTATTTTGAGAGGTGCAGCAACGAAGGTTTTTGTTTAAGGAAAAGATGCAAAGAGGCAGCCTGGTTCCCCCCACCCACCCCCCTCCCACCCCCGTTTGGCTGCAGCACCTAAAATTGCAGCCCATTTCAACTGGGGAAGATCCAGATCTCCAATCCTGAAGGCATCTGATGGATGTTAGAAACGTAGCACGCTGCCCTGAAATACTTTGATCAGCAAGTTCAGAAAGCTTGGAATTCTTTTTTTTTAAAAGGAAGGAAGGAAGGAAGGAAGGGAGGGAGGGAGGGAGGGAGGGAGGAAGGAAGGAAGGAAGGAAGGAAGGAAGGAAGGAAGGAAGGAAGGAAGGAAGGAAGACAAGCCACCCCTTCTTGGAAGAGTGGAAGCAACTCCTAAAGAGCCAATCCATACCTTCTGCAGAGAGGATGGGACTTACTGGGGGGAGCCGTATCAGCCCCCCAGCAAAACTGCTTCCCTCTCATTGGTGCCCCGTGGCCTTCCGGATTGCTGCAAGTTCCTTGACTGTCTGTGTTGGTTCCCCTCCTTCCTTCCTTCCAGCTTGGTTTCCTTGCCAGCCTTGATGGACGCCTGCCAAGATGCCCTCCCCACCGGCCAATGGGAATAGAAAAGCGCCTGTTGTCGCAAGAGCCACAACCCCAAAGCCGAGGAAGCAATAAAGAAACGCATTGAAACTCCACCAGCTTCTTTCTTCCTTCCCCCCCCCCCCACAAAGACCAACAAAAGAAAAGCAAAATTGTGCAGGTTTAGGACAGGGCAAGTGAGATCCAGGCACAGCCAGGAGAGGGGGGGGGGAGGCGCAAAGAGCCGCCCCAGCGATGCTGACCACAAGGATGATAACATTTTGTACAGGCTGCTCCTTTAGAGAGAGAGAGTGTGTATGTGTGTCCTTTCCTCAAATACAGGCAGTCCCTGACTTACAACGGTTCATTTAGTAACCGTTCAAAGTTACAACAGCACTGAAAAAAAATGATTTAGGACCGTTTTTCACACTTAGGACCATTGTGGCATTCCCCCCCCCGCACGGTCAAGTGATCCAAATTCAGACGCTTGGCCACCGACTCGTATGTATGACGGTCGCAGTGTCCCGGGGGGGGTCACGTGATCCCCTTCTGCGACCTTCTGGGCAAGCAAAGTCAACGGGAAAGTAGGATTCGCTTAACCGCCGTGTGACGAGCTTAACAACTGCAGTGATTCGCTTAACAACTGTGGCAGGAAAAGGCATAAAATGGGGTAAAACTCACTTAAGACACGACTCACTTAGCAACATAAATTTTGGGCTCGATTTCAGTCGTACGTCAAGGACTTTGTTTCAGTTGGGCCACACTGACGTTGGAATCCAGACATGCGACCAGATATTGTTGTTTAAACCTGGATTCAGTTTCACTTTGTTCGCAGGCCTGCTGCATCATCTGAACCAGTGGTTCTCCACCTGTGGGTCGGGACCCCATTTGGGGTCGAACGACCATTTCACAGGGGTCTCCAAACAACGCAGTCCGCCATTTTTTCCCCCCTTTTCCTTAGCTGTGCTCCTCCCTTTTATTCTATTGGCTTTTGAAGAAGAAAGAAAAAAGAGAGAAAAAATAAAGAAAAGAGAAAGAGAGAAAAAGGAAGAAAGAAAGGAAGGAAGGAAGGAGAGAAAGTGAAAGAAAAAGAGAAAGAGAAGAGGAAAGAAAAGAGAGAGAAAAAAGAAAGGAGAGAAAGAAAAAGAAGAAAGAAAAAGAGAAAAAAGAAAGAGAAGAGAAAGAGAGAAAAAGAAAGGAAGGAAGGAGAGAAAGAAAGAAAAAGAGAAAGAGAAAAGAAAAGAGAAAAAAGAAAGGAGAGAAAGAAAAAGAAAAAGAAGAAAGAAAAAAGAGAAAAAAGAAAGAAAAGAGAAAGAGAGAAAAAGAAAGGAAGGAAGGAGAGAAAGAAAGAAAGAAAAAGAGAAAGAGAAAAGAAAAGAGAAAAAAGAAAGGAGAGAAAGAAAAAGAAAAAGAGAAAAAGAGGAAAGAAAAAAGAGAGGAGAGAGAGAGAGAGAGAAAGACAGAAAGAAAGAAAGAAAGAAAGAAAGAAAGAAAGAAAGAAAGAAAGAAAGAAAGAAAGAAAGAAAGAAAGAAAGAACTTCTGTTGGGAGGAATCAGCTCCGTTGCCTGGAAAGACAGTAGAATGCAATGGGGTCATTGAAGGACACGGTGGCCCTTTTTGGCTGCTGGAGCAGCAGAGCAGAGAAAGGCAGATAGATGCAAAGCAAGTTTCTGTGGCTGCCATCCCAACCTTCACTGGGCTTAAAAGAGAAAGGGGAAAGACCTCATCAAGGTGCTGATGCTGTGCATTTTAATTTGTCTTAGGAGAAGAGGGCCACCCAGGGCCCTCCCTGTAAGAGAACCACTTAACTCCCCAGACGCCAGTGGACCCAACCCGTTGTTTTCTTGGAAACAAAGGCTCCAGCCAACAAGGTGGCCTCCTGGGGGCTAGGATAGGTCTAGGATAGAAGGAAACTGTCCTGGCCTCTGGGTTTGGCAGTTGAGCAAGACTTTAAACCTGCTTCACTTCTCTCTTTCAAAACGGCTTTTCATCAGAGATGGCGGTCACAAAAGGGCTGTTTTCAGAATAACAGAATTGGAAGGGACCGTGAAGGTCTTCTAGTCCAAGCTCCTGATCAAGCAGGAGACCCTATACCAGGGGTCAGCAACCTTAAACACTCAAAGAGCCACTTGGACCCATTTCCCAGAGAAAAGAAAACACTGGGAGTCGCAAAACCTGTGCGCGCTTCCTGCTGAGACACAGCAAAGGCAGGAGCCCTGCCCAATAAGCTTGTCAGCTTGTCTGAGAACAGTGTGAGGCCACTGTCTTTTTTACAGAGAGGGGGGGGGAAGTGCAAGTGCCTCTCTTTGTCTCTCTCTCTTTGCAAATGGCAGAGGATGCTGGGAGCCGCAGGAGAAGGCTCAAAGAGCAACATGTGGCTCTGGAGCTGTGGGTTGCTGACCTGTGCCCTATACTATTTCAGACAAATGGCTGTCCAATCTCTTCTTGAAAGCCTCCTGTGATGGAGCCACCCACAGCTTCTGGAAGCAAGCTTTTCTTCTGGTTAATTGTTCTGTCACAAATTTTCTCCTTAGTACTAGGTTGGTTCTCTCCTGGAGGAATTGCCATCTGTTGCTCCTTTTCAAAGCAACGTTTCCCAATCTCAGCAGTCTTCAGATGGGTGGACTTCAACTCCAGGCATTCCCCAGCTAGCGTGCATTAAGCTGTATGAACTTCAGCTCCCAGAATTCCTGGAAGTTGGAATCCAGGCATCTTAAAAAGTTGCCAACCTTGAGAAATGCTTCTTTAAAGCATGGAGCAAAACTGGTCACGACTGAGCCAAAATGAGCATATTCCCAGTTCTCCTGCTGGAATGTTATCCTATTGCTTTCTTGGCAGCTAACTGAAGTGGTGAGCCCTTATCATCTTCTTGGATCTAATCAAGTTTGCGTTGGTCTAGTTTTTTGAGCTCAGCCAAGGTCAGCTATTTCCTTCATTTACGGAGGAAGCACCAAAACATTATTCAACACCACCACCACACCACTTCCAGGTATTGGCTTGGTCAACTCCACGGAACCTAGTAACTTTCACTGGCCATGTTGATTAGGGCAATGGGCATTGTAGTCCCATATCTTTGGGGGTCCCAAAGATGCTTTTTCAGGAGGCAACTGGACTTTCTTGTTTTGCTTTGAAGACATTTCGCTTCTCATCCAAGAGACTTCTTCAGTTCTGACCAGATGGTGGGGAATGGGAGGATTTATACTCCTTGCAGACAGCTGGTCATTTGCATCCTTTTAGAGAGCCGTTGAGGCCACTTGGAGGTTTGTGTGTCTTCAGGGTCATTTGAGTAGTGCAAAAATGGGAGTGGAACAGTCCTTTCAGCAATTCCAAGAAGGCTTCTCATCCATTTGCACATTTAGATGACCTTGAGGACACAGATAAATCTTCAAGTGGCCTCAACGGCTCTCTAAAAGGCAAATGACCAGTTGTTTGTTTTCCTTTGAAGATGCTTTGCTTCTCCTCCAAGAAACTTCTTCAGCTTTGACTGGATGGTGGGGCATGGGAGGATTTATACTCCTTGCAGACAGCTGGTCATTTGCTTTCTTTTAGAGAGCCGTTGAGGCCATTTGGAGGTTTACCTGTGCCCTCAAGGTCACCTGAGTGGTGCAAAAGGGTGTGGAGCTTTCTGGCTGCAGGATGTTTTTTCTGCAGGATGAATGAGAATTTCCACAGATCTTTAGCTATGCACTTTGGGATGAGCACCCTTCGAATGGTGCAGGAGTATGAATGGATTTCCAGAAAACGTTGCAAACTATAGGAATATGGCAGAAAAATAAAAGGTTGAGCTTGCATGTTATTACCTTATTCCACTGCACCAAAAGGAGTCGGAAGTCAATGCTTTTTTTCTTATGTTTTTTCCTCTTCCCCCTTTCCTCCACTATTCCCCCATTATTTTCATTTCTGTGTTTCCTATTTTGATAAACCAATAAAAATAGGAACAGGAAAAGGCCGGATAGTACCAAGAGGAACGGCTAAAAGGAGCCACGTTCAACCGAGCCACAGGGAAGACCGAGACTTCCCAATGAAGCTGAATGCCTCCCCTCGCGTTTCAAAGAAAAAGACGGATTGATTGACAGAATATTTGTAGCTCAGAGTCGGACTGTGGGGTGCTTGGTGCTGAGTCGGGTGGTTTTCTCGCAGGTGTTTCATTACCCAAATAGGTAACATCAGTGCTCTCACCCCCAGCGCTAACACTGATGTTGTCACCTAGTTTGGTTATGAAATGTCTGCGAGAAAACCACCAAACTCAAGAGAGCACCAAGGAGCCCACAGGTGGGTTAATATTAACTTTGCATTTCCTAAACCCATAAAGCCACAAAAGGGGTTGCTCAAAAGCTCCGTGGATCCCTGAACAATAGCTGGCAGGTTCTTTTTGGCAAGTCTTCCCCGCCCCACCAGCGCAGCGTGGGATTCATTTTGCTCCACCGGAAAAGAAGCTTCTCCACCGACCAGGAAGCAGGCTGGGCAGGCCCCACCCCCTGGAGCCCAGCAGGTGCTCCTTCTATACCTGTCCAGGTGAGTCTGAAGGAACAAAACTCTTGAAACAAACACCCCCCCCCCATTATCAACTTCCCCTTCAAAGGACAAAAGAGGACTCTGATTTCACAAATGTTTATTATGGCAATGCAATTCCCCTTGCTCCAAAAACGATAAAAATTAAAAAAAAAATGCTCTGACATTGTCCAACAGATAGGCCAGCCATGGCTCAGACCGATGCACCCCCTTGTCCCTCCCACAACCACTTGAAGAGAAGCCCCCCGACGAGACCGTCAGCCTCGTTTGCCGGGGCGGAGACTCTTTACGCTCTATTTTAAAAATGTCCCTTCTGAATGAGCTTCGACCCACCCCACCCCATCCCACCCCCCAAAAAACAGAGTCCCAAATTAAATCAATGCCAGCCAACAGTGTGCTGATCACCCCACGGATGTCGACCGTTGCCGAGTTTGCTCTCCTGCAGATGTCTTACAAGCCAAATGTGCTCAGACCCCCCACAACCCAGCCTCCCTCGGGGTCTCCCTGCAGGTGGAGGGGCATCTCCCCTTGATCCCTTCCTGGGGGGTGGGAGGGTCAATTCCATTGCCAGGAGTCAAAAGCAGGAACAGCCTTAACAGGAGAGGACCCTTCCGCAGAACCCCTTTTTTTCCCGGGCACCGCTTCTGCGACAGCAAGCCGGGGGTCGGGGGGGGGGGGCCTCCTAGAGCCAACCTGCTCCTGATCTGCCCACCACTCCAAAAGGGAAGGAGATGGGAAGAGCTGCCTTCTCCAGGGTGGATCTTGGAGGGGGGGCAGCAGGGGGAAGAAACAGACAAAAAGAGAGAGGAAGGAGAGAGAGGGAGAGGAAGAGAGAGAAAGGAAGGAAAGAGAGAAGGAAGGAAGGAGAGAAAGAGAGAGGAGGAAGGAAAGAGAGAGGAGGAAGGAAGGAGAGAGGGAGAGAGGAAGGAAGGAAAGAGAGAGAGAGAGAGAGAGAAGGAAGGAAGGAAGGAAGGAAGGAAAGAGGAAGAAGAGAGGGAGAGAGAAGCAGCCAAAGGCTGCGATGTCTGGTCACCAAAGCTGCAGTGCAGGTGGAGGATGAGATCAAAGCAAAGGCATTTTCTCTGCCGTCCAACGAAACAGGGAGAGGGATGCCAGGCTGAGGGAGGCGGACGTCCACGTGGCTGCTGGACGTCCCACGCTTCCTTTCCACGTCCAGGCAAGGCAGAGCCAGGCCTCGCGGCTCCCTCTCAGGGAAGGCTAGGAAAAATGGATTTCCGGGCCCGCCAACGCCCCTTTCTTCCCGGCTGTCAGAATAAGCGAAGCGCAAGAAACACGAGGACAACGTCTCTGGTGGGATTCAGAGCGATAAAGAAGATGCTCGATCGGGCTAGCCCAGCCTCCAAGAAGGGTGAAGGGACGGCTGGCCAAACACCTGTTGCTCCGGTCACCTAGTGGGGCAGTTGCCACCCCTTTATTCTCTCCTGCTTCTCGCCTTCTCAAGGGAAACGCGGGTCGTAAACCAGGGCAAGAAGCGTTCGTCAGAGTCAGACCCCGGTTAAAAAAAAAATTAGCATGGGTGTTTTGTTCCCCCCCCCCCTTTCTAGCTTTTTCTTTCTCCAGGAAGTGACACCAAGGGACGGGACAAGCAGGGCACGGTGCCGCAAAGGCTGGCTGGCGTTTTTCTCTTCGCAGGGATTGCCCCCCCTCCCCTGCATCCAGGAAAGTGTCAGGGGGGGGGGGCAGACAGCATGCAAAGGCTGCAGAGAAGGAAGGCCTGGTTGGGACAGCTTAGAGGAAAAGGAAATTATGGGTTTGGGGGGGGGGGGGAGACAAAGATGGAGAAAGAAGAAGCCGGGCCAGGAAATAAATAGTTCCTGTCCTAAAACGTCCCCAGTCCCCTTGCCACCCTGGCCGTCGTTCCAAGATTTCAAAGTCCGACTGGCGCCCGTCTTGCCCGAAACGAGCCCCCCCCCTTCCCCCCAAAATGGGCAAGTTCGCCCAAGAAACACAGTGACGGAGGAGGGGGGGAAAAAAGGAACATTAAATTAGAAACGAAGGAGAGACCGCGCCCCTTTCCCCACCACCGGTTTCCAAGAGCGCCTCCCTCTGGCGATCCTCATCACTCCCCGCCAAAACCGAGTGAATTTCCGTTTGGTTTCATGGTGAAGCGCGGGAGCCGAGCCGCCCGCGCCTTTTCTGACGAGGAGAAGCCGAGCGAGCGTTGAGGACGGAGCCCCCGCCCGCCCGCCGCGGCCTCTCCTGGGCGCGGCCAAGGTGTGCCTCTCTTCCCCCTGAGGGGCTGCGACGTCCCCACGCGCGCCACCTCCTCTGCGGGAGGGGAGGTGATGGAGGGGCAGTGGCGGTGGGTGGGTGCGCGCGCATGCGCGTTTGGCGCACACGCCCGGTTTGCTCGTTTGGGTGGGTTGCCGCCGCGGAGGCAGCGGCGGTGGCGTCGTGTCCAAGTTATCGCCTGCGGTTTGACATCTTTCGTTCCAAAGCGGTGCGTCCAGAGACGGGCAGACGGAGCTTCAACCAACCCGGTGGTCCTGCGGGGGGGCTCAGCCCATCTCTTTCCAGTGCTTGTAGAACTCCAGCACGTTCTGGATCTCAATGCTGGCGCTGGCCGCTGCTTGGATGGCGGACTGTGGAGGAGAGGAGAGAAAGGAGAGAGGTTTTTCCGCGGACCGGGGGGGGGGGCGTGGTTTTGTGCGCTGCCTGCATCCCGAGGGGCTTTGCTTGTTTGTGCGGACCGGTTGCTGGAATGGCACGGCCCGGTACCAGTCCACGGCCCGGGGGTTGGGGACCCCTGGCTTAGGGCTTAAAAACAAAGAAGGGTGACGGAGCTGGTGGTCTCCCAACTCACAGCTACCTGCATGGGAGCAGAAAGTTTGCTGGGCTCCTGGAGTTGGAATCCGGTGATGACGGTCACCATGCCAGCCGTGTCGTCTTCGCTGCTCCCCTGAGAAGCCGTCAGCTGCTTACAGCTGTCCAGGATCTTATAGAGGTTCCTAGGAAGGGAGGAGGAAAGACACCAGGTTGGGAAAATCTGTGGGCAAAGGCACGCCGAGTACAGGCCTCTGTCTTTTTGCCAATCCCGCTACTGAATTCTTGTGAAGCTACAAGTCTCAGTCTACCCTTCTGAAAGCGGCTGAAGGTAAGAACCACCGTCAGGGACAACCTCTTCTCTCCCCCCCCCCTTAAATAAAGCAAGCAAATATTTGGGGGGTCTGTCAGAATCCAATTATATTTCATTTCTAGTTATCGACTATAGAAAACCCCATTTCTGCCCTCTCTGGATTCTGTCATACTACGAAGGGGAAGGGGGGTGAGCAAAGGGGTTTTATGGCTCTCACTTCCTTCGTTAAAACTTCAAAGGGGCTGAATGTGGATGTCACCAAGAGGACTGACCGTAACAATATGGCCATCGCCTTTCATCTACTACCCTCTGAAGTCTCCCTTCTGCCGGCCTTGAGGAAAAGGGGGTGAGCAAAGGGGCTTTATGGCTCCCACTTCCTTCAGTACATTTCAAAGGGACTGGATGTCGAATATCACCAAAAGGACTAACCATAACAATGGGGCTATTATCTTTCATCTACTCCCCTCTGAAGTCTCCCTTCCACCAGCAGTGAGGGAAAAGGGGGTGGGAGTGTAATGCCTGAGACTGTCGCTGGGAGAAGGGGGTGATTGGGTGGGGCTACTGGGGAACCCCTTAAAACCTTGAAAGGGAGAGCTTGGACCCCAAGTCCTGTCTAATGTAAGGACCCACCGCGCTTTGCATCTTAAGAAGACAGAACTCTTCATTTTTCCTTGGGAGGTTTTTCAAACTTCCTTTCCTTCCTTCCGTCACACTTCTCAGAGTGGAAGGCCGTTACTCCCGAGAGACGCCAGATTGCAAAATGCTTGCTCTCCGGTTTGAAGTCAAGGCGCCCCCACATTCCCTCCACCCAGCTGCAAAAAACTATCCACATCTGAAATTCTTGACTCTTGGGTTTCTCCTTTTTTTTTAAAAAAAAAAAGAAGTTGCAAGGAGCTGGGTCTCACGCAAATCAGGCTCCGAATAGTGGAGACGAGTGACTAAGATCAGGGAGGTATGGAGTCAAGAAAGATCCAGCTAAGGCAGTGGTTCTCAACCTGTGGGTCGGGACCCCATTTGGGGTCGAACGACCATTTCACGGGGGTCGCCAAACAATGCAGTCTGCCATTTTTTCCCCCTTTTCCTTAGCTGTGCTCCTCCCTTTTATTCTATTGGCTTTTGAAAGCCAATAGAATAGACTCTCTTGAATAGAGTCTAGTTCTATTGGCTTTCCAAAGCCAATAGGAATTGTCCAGGCTGTCTCTGCCCTGCTGAGCCCGCCCAAAGTCCCATTCTGCAAACGGCGCTGCACCAGTTGAGTAGTCCTCGACTTACGACCGGTTGAGTAGTCCTCGACTTATGACCAGTTTGGGGGGGGGTCGTGGCATTAAAAAGGTTGAGAACCACTGAGCTAAGGCCTCAAAACTTTATGGTGGGCAGAGGGGAGAGAGGGGAACCGCCCCGCGCAAATTGAGCCACGCACGTGCACTGGTGCGCTGGCTGGCAGTCACTCAGGCAGTCCAGTTCCAAACAAGCCACAGCCCGGTGATGGGCTGTAGTCCGGGGGCTGGGGACCCCTAAGCTAAGGGATCAAGCCTTCACGCTCACCAAGCATCTAAATCTTGTCTCTTCAGTTTATGCCTCTCAAAACTTTTCCCGGCTTCTTTCTGACAGCGAATGTACCTGGAGAGAAGATCACAGGAGAGAACCACAAAATTACTAAGTAGTGATGATATTGATAGCCGAAGATGCAAATGAAGTGCAAGCTCTAGCAACGAAGGTCAAGGAGAACAGTGGGAAAAATAATGGGCTCACTGAGGTTAAATAGAAGGAAGAACAAACTAGCTACCACAGATGCAGCAGCTGGCCTTAAATTGAGGATGGAGAGCTTTTGGAGAAACATCAGCCCAAAGGATGGTTTTTCTACACATTTTTTTTTTAAATTATCACAGTTAAACGGCTGCTTCCAGCTTTTAGAATGTCTTTTTTCAAAATCTCGTTCCCATGGCCCTTCTCTCCTGCATAGGTAGTCCTTGACCACAACTGAGGCCAAAATTTCCATTGCTAAGCGAGACGGTTAAGTGTATTTTGTCCCACCTTAAGACCTTTCTTGCCACAGTTGTTAAGTGAATCATTGCAGCTGTTATGTTAGTCACACGGCTGATAAGTGAAATCTGGTTTTTTCCCCCACTGACTTTGCTTGTCGGAAGGTCAGCAAAAGGGGATCACGTGACCCCTGGGGACACTGCGACCGTCATAAATATGAGTCAGTTGCTAAGCTCCCGAATTTTGATCACGTGACCACGGGGGATGCTGCAATGGTTGTGTGAAAAATGGTCATGGGTCTCTTTTTTCAAGCCGATGTAACTTTGAATGGTCATTAAATCAACTGTTGTAAGTTGAGGACTACCTCAATAGTTAAGGAATATCCCTTAGCAAAAACTATCTTCCAATCAATGAAAAATATGGAAAGAATGGAATGGAATAGAATGGAATAGACTAGAATAGAAAAGAACAGAATAGAAGAATGGGAATATAATTAGAATTAATAGAACAGAATGGAACAGAATAGAATAGAATAATGGGAATATAATTAGAATGAATGGAATGGAATGGAATGGAATATAATAGAATAGAATAGAAGAATGGGAATATAATTAGAATAGAACAGAATGGAACGGAATGGAACAGAACAGAATAGAAGAATGGGAATATAATTAGAATAGAACAGAATGGAACGGAATGGAACAGAACAGAATAGAAGAATGGGAATATAATTAGAATGAATGGAACGGAATGGAATAGAATAGAAGAATGGGAATATAATTAGAATGAATGGAATGGAATGAATAGAATAGAATAAAAGAATAAGAATATAATTAGAATTAATAGAATGGAAGGGAAGGGAAGGGAAGAGAAGAGAAGCTGGAAGGGACCTTGGAGGTCTTGTAGTCCAGCCCCCCGCTCAAGCAGCAGAACCTATACCATCTCAGACAAGTGGCTGTCCAGTCTCTTCTAAAAAACCTCCAGTGATGGAGCGCCCACGATTTCTGAAGGCAAGTAGCTTGTTTTAAATTTCTTTTTTGAGTTTTCTTCTGTAGGAATGTCGTTCATCCAAAATGCTTAAGCGGGTCTGTAATTTCACATCTGGAATGCTTCCCCCCTCCCCTCTTCTCCTGATGAATATGTGGAGGAAAGAGCGGGACAGGGACAGGACTACCTACCTGTTTCCCTTTTTAAATTCTGCTTCTAAGTATCGGATGCTGTCACGAGCGCCTGCGTTGTCCTTCTTCAGGAAATCTAAGCCATCAATGACTAAAAGCAGAAAACAAGAGCAAAACATTCTTTGGTTACTTCCCCTTTGACAACAATAGGTGGTAGGCCATAGAGCACACTGCCCACCTCCCCCCTGCAACCTCCACAGTGCGTGGGGTGTGTGTGTGTGTGTCACAAACCTTCCTAAAGCCACGCCTGTCCTGGCCCAGCATTCCCAGACATCTTCCTGTTCCCTTGCAGACAGGTACAGAGAACTTTAGGTACAGAGAACTTCACTTGGACAAATCTGCTAGGAAGGGGCTGGTTGGGGTTCCTTCTGCTTCAGCTCTACCAGCATCAGGCTTACCTGTCCGTGGGATGATGACGATGAATCTCCCGCTGGCGGCCAGCTGCCTGATGGGGCTGAGATGCTGGCAGAGGGCTTGGGTGTCTGGGACCAGATACGGGGACATCACGCACTGAGCCTTGGGCTGCTGGAGACTTCCTTCCAACTGGGACACCTCCAGCTGTTTGGGGAGGGTGGGAGAAATGGAAACAATGGAGGGAAGATGCTCCGAGGAGAAACATCACCTCTAAAGGGGCTGCTTGCAGCTCAGTGTGTGAAGAGCCAGTGACAAAGGCGGAAATTGACCACAATTCCTCACCCAGAATTAACCAAGCAATACATGCAGGTTGCAATGAATGGGAGTTGTAGAATACTGCAATTTATTTATGAGACTTATATACCGCTTTAAGTGCAAGCACTCTCTAAGCGGTGTACACCAGTAAGCAATGTATATATATATTTACATTGCCCCCAACAATCTGGGTCCTCATTTGACCTACCCCGGAAGGATGGAAGGCTTAGTCAACCTTGAGCCGGTGAGATTTGAACCGCTGACCTGCTGAACACAGTCAGCTAAAGCGGCCTGCAGTACTGCACTCTAACTGCTGCGTCACCTCGGCTCATATTTAGTGCAAGGCATGTGTTCTTTGCCTCTCCGTTTTGCCACGTGCGTCTTACTTTTTCCCCTGGGGTTTGTTACACTGATGTATGAGCCATGGTGGCGCCGTGGTTAGAATGCAGTATTGCGGGCTAACTCTGCCCAAAGCCAGGAGTTCAATCCCGATCAGCTCAAGATTGAGAGTCGGCCTTCGGAGGTTGATAAAAGGAGGAGCCAGATTGTTTGGGGGCGACATGCTGACTCTGTAAAACCACCCAGAGAATGCTGTAAATGGGGCGGTATATAAGTCTAAGCGCTATTGTTATTTAATTGCATTGGCCAGGCGGACATGTTTCACAAGATGGATAGCCTTATAAGTCAAGTCAAATCAAATGAACGAAATAAATGATTGGGCAAGGCAGGTTCTTTCCTTGCCCAGAAGGATGGATCTGATTGGAGCAGGGTTCCAAGTCAAACAGATCCATAGCAGCCCCAACCGGTCCATCCTTCCTCCCCACTCGGCCCACCCCCCCTGTACCTGCAGCCGAAGCTGAGCCATGTCACGCATCAGCCTGTTCCGGCGGGCTTCCTCGGCAGCCTAGGGGAGGGAGACAGGGCACACCGCGTCAGCCTGCTTTTCGAGCTACGACAACTCCGTTTCCCAGATGCGGTCTAGTGGTTCCCTCTAGGCCAGTGATGGCGAACCTTTTAGAGACTGAGGGCCCAAACTGCAACCCAAAACCCACTTATGCATCGTCGGGTGCCGGGTGGGTGTGGCCCATTGGGTGGGTGTTGCCCATTGGGTGGGTGTTGCCCATTGGGTGGGCGTGGCTGCGGTGGTAACGGCAGACTGGGTGGGACTAAAAAGTTCAATCAATCAATTCCAACTTTGCGAGATCTTTTTTTTCCCCGCGAGAAGTTGAAACTGACTGATTGATTGAACTTTTTTTTTTTTTTTTTGCACATGGCAGCGGAGGCCTAAAGCAAAAAGGTTTTATAAAACCCAGCTGAAGACCTAGGACTGGGGCGATGGCGCACGTGCCCCCAGAGGGGGCTCTGAGTGCCACCTCTGGCACCCGTGCCATCGGTTCGCCACCACTGCTCTAGGACAATACCTTTAGGATGCAGCTTCCAAAAAACCCAATTGTGAAGAGTGAATTTGCATAATGCTTAATTCTATGACAGATACCAGATAACGTAGTTTTTTTTTTCCAATCACGCTGACCACACAAAATTTACATACAAAACTCTCCCCTCACCCCTCTCAATGTCACCAAACACCTCAGTGTGTCCAAGCTTTTCACCAACGCCGAGAGAGGCCTCCTTTTACAAATCAACTGATTTTCCAGAGAAGACATCGTAAAAGGAGCCAACCGTCTCCCTCGACACCCGAAGCGGTAAAAGAGGAAGTGAAGAAGACGACCACCAAATGGCTGGGACTAGTGACGTGGCAGACGGAGCGCCGGTCCGCTAGTTCTTTGCCTGCCCCACCATCAGCACCCAACCCAGCCTTGGTTTCCCCTCCGGGCTCACCATGCGGAACTGCGCCTGGGCCTGCTGCAGGAGGCCGTCCTGCTCCGATTGCGCGATGCTGATGAAGATCCCCACCTCGGAGTTGTACTGCAGGATGCTGCCTTGCAAACGGGTGATGAAATGGCCGAAGCTTCGAATGCAACAGATGCGAACCACGGACTGTGGGGAGAGGAGAGAGGGCATCTTTAGGGCAGAACCAGGGGGAGATCAGCCAAGGAGAAGGCTACTGAAATAGCTGGGAAGAGGATGGATGGATGGATTTATTTATTTATTTATGAGACTTATATACCGCTTTAAGTGCAAGCACTCTCAGTGGTTCTCAACCTGTGGGTCGGGACCCCATTCGGGGTCGAACGACCATTTCACGGGGGTCGCCAAACAAGGCTGTCCACCATTTTTTCCCCCTTTTCTTTGGCCACGCCCCTGGCACCCGGTGATGTATAAGTGGTTGGGGGTCACCACAACATGGGGAACTGTATTATGGGGTCGCGGCATTAGAAAGGTTGAGAACCACTGCTCTAAGCGGTGTACACCAGTAAGCAATGTATATATATATATATATTATATATATATATATATATATTTACATTGCCCCCAACAATCTGGGTCCTCATTTGACCTACCCCGGAAGGATGGAAGGCTGAGTCAACCTTGAGCCGGTGAGATTTGAACCGCTGGCCTGCTGAACACAGTCAGCTAAAGTGGCCTGCAGTACTGGACTCTAACTGCTGTGCCACCTCGGCTCATTGGATGGAGTGCGTAACCGGCTCAGCCCAGCCAGAGCTCAAACTGCCCCCTGCAATTAGCTGGCAGAGGAGCTCTCAAAGAAGGCGAACAAGATCTGCCTCGCAAAGGGAGTCTAGTTTGAGAAACATCCAGTCAGGGCTGCCTCTCTCCTACCCAAGCTTCATGAGCTGACGGCCTGACATTAGCAAGGGGAGGGGGGGGGGAAAGATTGCACCGAAGGAAGAATGGAATCTCAGCTGAGCCTCTTGAGAAGCTTCAGCCAGCCAAAGTCAGCTATTGGTATGGAGAGCCTGTTTCCTAAACCAGGGGTCCTCAACCTCCCAGTGTGTGGACTGGCATTGGTCCGTGGTATGCCACAAAATGGGCCGCGCAAACAAGCAAAGTCCCATCTGCGGGATGCAGGCAGCACACGAAAGCACAGCCCTCCTGGTCCATGGAAAACCTCTCTCCAAGGAACAGGTCCCTGGTGCCCAAAAGGTTGGGGACCACTGTCCTAAACAATACGCAAGCACTTAATTCAGTGGTTCTCCACCTGTGGGTCGGGACCCCATTTGGGGTCGAACGACCATTTCATGGGGGTCACCAAACAACGCAGTCCGCCATTTTTTCCCCCTTTTCCTTAGCTGTGCTCCTCCCTTTTATTCTATTGGCTTTGGAAAGCCAATAGAAGAGACTCTCTTGAATAGAACCTAATTTTATTGGCTTTCAAAAGCCAATAGGAATTGTCCAGGCTGTCTCTGCCCTGCTGAGCCTGCCAAAAGTCCCATTCTGCAAACGGTGCTGCACCAGTTGAGTAGTCCTCGACTTACGACCAGTTGAGTAGTCCTCAACTTATGACCGGTTGGGGGGTCGCGGCATTAAAAAGTTTGAGAACCGCTGGTCTAAGTGCTATTGCGATTGTAGTCCTCAACCCAAATCTAACTTTTAGGGTTTGTTTTGTTTTTGTTTTTTTTTAAAAAAGGAATCTCCATCACCTCCTCCACTTCGGTAAGGGCGGGCCGGTCCTGCTCGAAGTTAAACCTCTTGTGCGCGCCCTTCAAGGGGGGCAGGTTGCGGAGGGCCACATCTTCTGGGAGGAGCGAGCAGGTACTCAGGTCGGGAAGTTCGCAACCCGGCAACATGCTCTTCACTTCGCTGGAGAGAAACAACGCTGCAGCACCGGGAGGAAGAAGGGAGACAGTCACCAAGAGGGAAGAAAGCCCTGAAGCCCCTCCGGGGCCATTTCTAATTCTGAACTTTAATCGTTTTATTCTTGTTTTTAACTATTTTATTAGAATAATGCTTATATACAGAGAGTCCTCGACTGACAACTGCTCATTTAGCGACCCCTTCAAAGTTACACCCAGCACGGAAAAAAGTGAATTATGACCGTCTTCCACACTTAACGACCCTTGCAGCATCCCCAGGGGCACAAAATCAAAATCTGGACGCTCGGCAACTGACTCATATTTAGGACGGTTCCAGTGTCCCAGGATCATGTGACCCCCTTTTCTGGCAAGCAAAGTCAATGGGGAAGAAGCCGGATTAATTTAACAACCCTGTTAGTAATTTAACAACTGCAGTGATTCACTTAACAACGGTGGCAAGAAAGGTCGTAAAGTGGGGCAAAATTCACTTTAATAACTGTCTCGCTTTAGCAACATAAATTTTAGGGACAACTGTGGTCGTAAGTATATCTTTTTTAATGTCTACAGGAGAGGCCAAAATTGTGGAAACCTTTTGGGAAAAGTGTATTTTTGAGGTTTGATGGCTAATAACACCACTTTTGTTTTTGGAGTAGTATCATAAAATTATATATCCATGAAAAGATCATTTAATCAAGAACGTAATGCAACATAGTTTGTTCAATTATCTGTACTGTATTCTATGAAAAGTTATAGCCAAATAACCAGAAAAAAGGAAGCACAAGGTGCTTAAGGTTGATCTCAGGTAGCTTTTCTTCATCTGATTGTAGCCAATGAGCACAAGTGTTTAGAAATCGGGTGTCAACTTGTTTTGGCAATGAGCCAATCAGATCACAGGAGGATCCAGTTATCGATGTTATGTATTGAAGCTGAGAGGAGGACGTTTGTCAGTGTGTTATGTGATCGCTATCAAGTTGGTTGAGGTTTTTTGGTGTTTTTTCATTTAGTGAGCTTGTAAAATGTAATAAAATTAAAGTCGTGATGCAAAGAGCTGACCGGTTGCCCAGAAAGCGATGTAAAATAGTATTACTAAGTGGACAAGGCTACAGTGATGAAGAAATTGGAAGAAAAATGGGTGGACACTTAACCAAAGGTGGCATTTCTGCTGTATACTTTTCCCAAAAGGTTTCCACAATTTTGGCCACTGCTGTATCTGTACACCGCCCACTGTACACTGCAGGAAGCGACAAGACAAAACTTCCTGCTCGTGCTAATGAGCAAATTTGGAGAATTGGACCGTTTGAGTTGAAGGGACGCATAAGCAAATAGTGAGCGCTGAACCACGCAGGCAATGCATATTCAGAGAGGGGGAAAATGAAGAAAGAAAAGACAATTTCTTGAAAGGGTACCTGATTCTTGCAGGTCTCCCGCTGAAGGAAGCAGGTTCAGGAGGACGGAAAGCCGATTCCATAAACTCTGGGAACTCTACAAGGAGAGAAACAAGCACAAATGGGTGTTTGAATATTGGAGGATATCCAGCTTTAGGTCTCACTCGGGCATTAAAAGTATCTGCTTCATGAGGTTTGCTTCTTCCAAAGACAAAGCATCAAACTATTGGGAGAATAAAGTGGGAGATCCTTCGGGGCCCAAATAACGTGGATTTTAACCCAGAGATACTCCTTAAAGAAAGAGGAAAACACAATAAGGAATGGGGGATTTAAATCAGCTGTGATATAAGAAAGGGGAGTCCTTGATGCTCTCTGAGCTTGGAGGTTTTCTTGTAGACGTTTCATGACCCAGCTAGGGAACATCACTGGTGCTAGAAGGGAGGGGGAGTTGCAGAAGGGAGGAGGAGGAGGAGGAGGAGGAGGAGGAGGAGGAGGAGGAGGAGGAGGAGGAAGAGGAGGAAGAGGAGGAGAGGAAAAGGACTGTGGGGTCCTTGATGCTCTCTGAGCTTGGTGGTTTTCTTGCAGATGTTTCATTACCCTATTAGGTAACTATCAACGCTGCTAATATTGAATATTCTTGCTTTGACAAAATATGCAGAACTGTCTGATACTTTTAGAGTTAATTCAGATGAGATTGAGAGAAGAGAGAAAAGCCCACTGGAAGGGAATCTTTGCCCTCCAGGTTAATTGGAAGATGTGAATCTCCTCCCAAAATAGCAGAGGGGAAATGCCTGGGATGTTGTGTGCAAAGGAAGGGAAATTCAGATCTTGGCATTTCTCCATGCCGTGCTGACACTCCTCTACACTAATAAAGGCTTTTTAGGTTAAACCATGCCTGAAAGTTCTTTGAAGGGTTTCATTAGTCAGACACATGACAGTAACTTCATTAGTATTGGAAGAGAATGGGGTTTTCAGGGAGGAGGGGGAGGACGACGATGACTGTGGGGTCCTTGATGCTCTCTAAGCTTTGAGGTTTTCTTGCAGACGTTTCATGACCCGACAAGGCGACATCATCAGTGTACCGATCGTCACTGATCACGGCTCAAGCACACATGATGTTCCCTAGTCTGCTCATGAAATGTCTGCAAGAAAACCACCAAGTTCAGAGAACACCAAGGACCCCCGGTTCAACCCTGAGCTTCAGATATTCTCTCTGATTAGTTAAAAAGAGGGTCGGAGTGACACCCCCCCCCCAATTCTATTTTGCTCCTGCTTCTTCCGCAGAGCTGGTCCTGCAAACCAGCCCATCCGACAGAAGATCTCCTGGGAACTGCCCCAGGTGAGATGGGACCAGTTTGCTTTCCTCCAACACGTTCTCACCTGTGGGAACGGGACACCTGAAGACACAAGCCAGACAATCCTGTCAGACACCCGGGCCTTTGCTCATCAAAACAGTGGAAAACTAGGAAAGCATCAAACTAGCAAGGAAGACTCCAACTGAGTGTGCGGCTTGACTGCAGAGTGTCCAAGTTATCCTTGACCAAGGGCCTTCAAACTTGGCCCTTTTATGACTTGTGGACTTCAGCTCCCAGAATTCCTCAGCCAGCCCTCGTGGACTTCAACTCCCAGAATTCCTGAGCCACCACGAATCATAAAAGAGCCAAGGTTGCCTACTCCTGGTCTAGGAGGCTCACCGCTTAGAACAGGAGGACTTAAGACAGGGGTAGGCCACCTTGGCTCTTTTATGACTTGTGGACTTCAACTCCCAGAATTCCTCAGCCAGCATGGGGAACTATGACCCCTTCACGACTTGAGGACTTCAACTCCCAGAATTCCTCAGCCAGCATGGAGCAACTAAGGCCCCTTCATGACTTGTGGACCAACTCCCAGAATTCCTCAGCCAGCACGGCTGGCTGAGGAATTCTGGGAGTTGAACTCCACAAGTCATAAAAGGGCCAAGTTTGAAGACCCCTGTCCTTGACACACCACCGCAAGGGAGCCTACGGTTAACAGTTGTAAAGCGGGTCAGTAATGTGATTGACCCAATTTTGCGACCTTTTTTTGTGTCAAGTTGTTGAGCGAATGCCAAGGCCATTAAGCCGACCGATGGTTGCCTCCGGGCATGGTTTTGCTGAAAGCCACAAATGCTGGTTTTTCAGCAAAGCCGTCGCAAAACACGGCCACCTGACTGGGGGATGCTGCAAACGGCCAACAATGCAGGCGTGTTGCCATGCACCCCGAGTTTAGTCACGCGGCCTGGAGACCTGACCCCAAAAGGCACCCGATTCTCCTTCAGGATGTATCCGATGCAGGCCAGCCACTCCAACCGTGCGAATTTGCAGATCAGCACTGCCAAGTTGCTCTTTTGCATGCTTCCTGACCCTTTGCCACCAAGCCAAGTTCATTCCTGATTTTGGGAGGCAGGGGTGTGTGTGTGTGTGATTCCTGTGAACCGACCCAGCATGAGAACCCAAGGGGGGCAGAAGAAAGGAGAAGACAAGGGGGGCCTGAGAGCCACTCGCTCACCTGCGCACACATGATGATGAGGTCGGTGTTGGTTCTCAGCCAGTCCAGGAACACCTTGACCGTCGGCAGCAGCCCTTGTCCACTTATGATTTCCAGCTTCTCTTGCAGAGAACGCTCGTTCCGACAGGATCTGCTGCTGGAGATGCTTTCTTCCGACTCGGAAACGTCGTCTGGGACCAAAGAAATAAGACTGTTACACTCAAGAAACCGGAAGACCGAGTGACGGGCAAAGACGCGCAGAACAGGACAGGAGCAGGCAGCTCCCTTCAATGGCAATTAGGGCGGCCAAGGGGTTATTAGCATTACGTAATCCAA
Organism: Crotalus tigris; assembly: GCF_016545835.1. Lineage (NCBI taxonomy): Eukaryota > Metazoa > Chordata > Lepidosauria > Squamata > Viperidae > Crotalus > Crotalus tigris. Next base: position 656,335 of record NW_024097333.1, on the reverse strand, counting down.
ATACAGGTAGTCCTCGACTCACGGCCGTAACCGAGCCCAACATTTCTGTGGCTAAGTGAGACGCTTGTTCCGTGAGTGTTGCCCCCATTTGACGGCTTTTTGCCCGTTGTGACGTGAATCGCTGCGGTTGTTAAGTTAGCAACACGGTTGTTAAGTGAACCTGGCTTGCCCGTTGATTCTGCTTGTCAGGTCGCAAAAGGGGATCACGCGAAACCCCCCCCCCAGGTACTGCAACCGTCATAAATGTGAGTCAATTGCCAAGCGTTTGAATTTTGATCACGTGACTGCGGGGATGCTGCAACGGACGTTAAGTGCAAAAAACGGTCCTAAGTCCCTTTTTTTCCCAGTGCCGTTGTAACTTTGAACGGTCACTAAATGAACTGCTACTTCTATCTGCCTGACCGGAGCCATTAACGCAACCGTGAGCCGAAGACTTTGATCCTTTTTCCTGCGGAGCGCCTGCCCACAACTTGGGAGACTAGCAATGCATGGAAACCACAAGGCAAGCACCAAAACCGTATTGAAATCGGTTCTGAAATCAACGCTGTCTTTGCACCGGACCTCAGCCTGCAGATTCCTGCCCCACAGGTAAACCCTGCTTCCCCTTCCCTGCCCCTCCGCCTGTCTTCCCCAACCAGCACCTCTCTGCAGCTCACCTGGCTCAGGTGCAGCGGACCTCTCCACGTCCCCGTTGACGCAAAGCTTGCCATCTCCTGCCGCTTCCTTCGGGGCGGGCGGCCCACAGCCCGGCTTGAGGAGGACGTTGCTGAAAGTGGGGGCCAGCCGGAAGCATCGCTTGGTCTGGAAGAGCTGCGTGGACATGGCCTGCAGGTTGCTGGCGATGCTGGCCTCGCTGCTGACCGAGGAGCCTGGCCCGTTGGCCACGGGCTCCGGAGGGTCCGTCTTGGCAAGGCCAGAGTCCTTTGAGTCCGCCAGACGACCCCCTTCGCCTGCCACCGAATCCGGGGCTCCCCTGGTCCCGTTCTTGACCCCCCCAGGCCGGCCGGCCCCTTCGGCCTCGGCCGCCGCCACCACCTCCTCCTCCTCCTCCATGTCCTCCAGATCTGATCGGGACTCCTGGCTGTTCATGTCGGAATCGGTCTCCATGTCGAACGCCGCCTCGGCCTCCTCGTCGCTCTTCTCGGAGCCGGTATCCGAGGCGCCGCTCACTTTGGTGGACTCCGGGCTGGAATCCGAATCGAAGCCCTCGCTCAGATCGCTCTCGTCCAGCTTCTGGGCCCGGCGGCGACGGCGCAGGCAAGAGAGGCGCGGGTACTTCTTGCCCTTGGGGCTGTCGTTCTGCCGGGGCTCCCCCGGGGCTCGGTGGACGGCGGAGTCGGCCTCCGTTGCTCTCTCGACCGAGTTCGCCGACTCCCGGACCTCGGAGTCCTCTGCAAGGACAGCCGAGCCACAGCTGGAGCTCACAACCCCCGAGCCACAGCAGACCTTGCCCCCCCCCCAATCTGAGCCATCGATCGTTCTGGCGGAAAGGACATGCTGTGGATCCCGTAGGTCAGTGGTTCTCAACCTTTTTAATGCCGCGACCCCCCAACCGGTCGTAAGTCGAGGACTACTCAACCGGTCGTAAGTCGAGGACTACTCAACTGGGGCAGCACCGTTTGCAGAATGGGACTTTTGGCGGGCTCAGCAGGGCAGAGACAGCCTGGACAATTCCTGTTGGCTTTTGAAAGCCAATAGACTTAGACTCTATTCAAGAGAGTCTATTCTATTGGCTTTCAAAAGCCAATAGAATAAAAGGGAGTAGCACAGCTAAGGAAAAGGGGGGAAAAAATGGCGGACTGCGTTGTTTGACGACCCCCGTGAAATCGTCATTCGAGCCCAAATGGGGTCCCGACCCACAGGTGGAGAACCACTGGGCTAACCATAACAACGGGGCCATCAGCTTTCATCTACTCCCCTCTGAAGTCTCCCTTCTGCCGGCAGTGAGAAAAACGGGGGTGGAAATGTAACGCCTGGGATTGTCCCTGGAAGGGGTGGGGTTGCTGGGAACCCCTTAAAACCTTGAACCGTAGGGCTTGGCCCCCAAGTCCTGTCTAGAACGCCTGCCACCATCTTCTCTTACCGTAAATGCTGGCGTATAAGGTGACTTCCGCGAGCGCTGAAATCAGCGCCAAAGACGGGGGTCATCTTATACGCCGAGTCGTCTTATACGCCGGAAATACGGGTAGTTTCCGGCGTATAAGACGACGTTCTAGGAATGCGGCCCGGCTATAAAGACGGGGGTCGTCTTATACGCCGGGTCGCCTTGTACGCCAGCATTTACGGTAATAAAGATGCCTATTGGAAGGGATATTCCAAGAGTTCTGTCTTCTTAAGATGTAAAGTGGGGTGGGTCCTTACAGATATAATTAAAACAAATATGCTGCCTTAAGCACTCAGAAACATAACCTGTTAGTCAACTAGGCAATATGTGTGTTCTCCATGCATTGCTCTTAAGAGATGGGTCAAGGGGGGGGGTCTGACTCCAGCTACTTTGCCCCCAGGATCAGGGGCTGATCTGCCCAAAAGAGCAGCTCTCCAGGGAAGACGTGTCCTTACCGGTGCCATCGTTCTGGAAGGCTGGAACTGGGTTCTCTCCTTCTTCCAGTTCGGCCTGGAGGCGGATGTTGACATGGTTAATCAGGTGTGAAAAGAGGGCCAGGGTGAAGGCAATGGCTGCACTGTACTGTTTGGAGCCTGCAGGGAAAATGAGAACCAGCCACGGTTACACCTGGATTCAGAAAAGACGACAACCATATTCAAAGAGCACACAATGCCCAAACTAAAAAAAAAAAAAAAAAATCCACATCCAAATAAACATTTATTTATTTATAACATTTATGCCCCCCTCCCCACATCTTACCATACAGTACCTCTGGGCAGCTTACAGTTACGTATAAGCTAAAATATAAAAAGTTAAAAACAAAGGAACATCAAAACCAATTAACATACAATTATTATCAAGCAACTGGTGCAAACAGGGGCTGGCTGCCCATGTTAGCTAAACCACAGCAGAAAGACACTTACTGTCCTCAGGTTAAGCCAGTGGTTCTCAACCTTTTTAATGCCGTGACCCCCAACCGGTCGTAAGTCGAGGACTACTCAACTGGTGCAGCACCGTTTGCAGAATGGGACTTTTGGCGGGCTCAGCAGGGCAGAGACAGCCTGGACAATTCCTATTGGCTTTTGAAAGCCAATAGAATAAAAGGGAGGAGCACAGCTAAGGAAAAGGGGGAAAAATGGCGGACTGCATTGTTTGGCGACCCCCGTGAAATGGTCGTTCGACCCCAAATGGGGTCCCGACCCACAGGTTGAGAACCACTGGGTTAAGCAATGAATGTGTGGAGTCGTTTACCAATTTTTGAAATGCCTTTATATTCTAAAAATGGGAAGGTGGAGCAATGGGTTTCTACATAGATTAGATGTACGTTTAAGGACCGAATTCATCTTATATTGATATTACATTGGTCTTCTTTCTTGGCTGGACTTTTTGGGGTTTTTTTTTTCCCCTGAAAATGTTTTGCTTCTCTTCCAAGAAACTTCTTCAGTTTTGACTGAAGCAGAAGCCAGAATGGAAGAAGCTTCTTGGATGAGAAGCGAAATGTTTCAAGGAAAACAAAAAACCAGGAAAGTCCATTGGGGTTTTGGAAAAGCATTTTGGGGACAACCATGATCTGGATGACTGAGCATCTCCACAGACACAGTCTACTTGTTATGTGCTGCACTGGCCACTTTTAGCAATACAGGTAGTCCCTGACGTACGACCACAATTGAGCCCAAAATTTATGTCGTTAAATGAGACATTTGCTAAGTGAATCCTGCTCCATTTTACAACCTTTCCTGACACGTTTGTTAAGCGAATCACTTCATTGTTAATTTATTAACAGGGTTATTAAGTGAATCTGATTTTTCCATCGACTTTGCTTGCCAGAAGCTCACAAAAGGAGACCACAAGACCCCGGGATGCTGCAACCGTCATAAACATGAGTCAGTTGCCAAGCATCCCAATTTTGATCATGTAACCATGGGGATGCCGCAATGGTCTTAGGCTTGAAAAACGGTCCTAAGTCACTTTTTTCACTGCTGTTGTAACTTTGATCGGTCACGAAACAAACTGTTGTAAGTTGAGGACTACCTGTCATGTGGAGGAGGAGTCAGGAGAGACCCCGCCACAAGCAGGCCTCCACCACACCCGAGGGGCTGGAAGGAAACATTCCTTTTAGGAAGTGTCCCCAAACCCCTGGTCCATGAAGCGGCACTGGGCCGTGGCATGCCCGCAACTGGGCCACGCAAACAAGCGAAGCCCCATCTGCAGGATGCAGGTAGCACAAGGAACCAGGCTACCTCCAGGCCACAGAAAAACCTCTGTCCATGGAACTGGTCTCTGGTGCCCAAAAGGTGTGTGTGGGGGGGGGGCTGCTGCTTTACAGGTGAAACTCGAAAAATTAGAATATCGTGCAAAAGTTCATTTATTTCAGTAATGCCACTTAAAAGGTGAACCTAATATATGAGGTAGACTCATTACGTGCAAAGCAAGATAGTTCACGCCGTGATGTGTCGTAAGTGAGATGATTACGGCTTACAGCTCATGAAAACCTCAAATCTACAATCTCAGAACATTAGAATATTACAGGCAATCAATAAAACAAGGATTGTACGTAGAACAATATCGGACCTCTGGAAAGTATAAGCATGTATATGTAACTCAGTACTTGGTTTGGGCCCCTTCTGCAGCAATTACTGCCTCAGTGCGGCGTGGCATGGAAGCTATCGGCCTGTGGCACTGCTGAGGTGTTATGGAAGACCAGGATGCTTCAGTAGCGGCCTTCAGCTCTTCTGCATTGTTTGGTCTCGTGTCTCTCATCTTTCTCTTGGCAACGCCCCATAGATTCTCTATGGCAGTGGTTCTCAACCTGTGGGTCGGGACCCCATTTGGGCTCGAACGACCATTTCACGGGGGTCGCCAAACAACACAGTCCGCCATTTTTTTCCCCCTTTTCCTTAGCTGTGCTGCTCCCTTTTATTCTATTGGCTTTTGAAAGCCAATAGAAGAGACTCTCTTGAATAGAGTCTAATTCTATTGGCTTTCAAAAGCCAAGAGGAATTGTCCAGGCTGTCTCTGCCCTGCTGAGCCCGCCAAAAGTCCCATTCTGCAAACGGTGCTGCAGCAGTTGAGTAGTCCTCGACTTACGACCGGTTGAGTAGTCCTCAACTTATGACCGGTTGGGGGGTCCCGGCATTAAAAAGGTTGAGAACCACTGCTCTATGGGGTTCAGGTCAGGCGAGTTTGCTGGCCAATCAAGCACAGGAACCCTTTGCAGGTGTTATGGCTTAATTAGCTGATTAGAGTGAGACACTTTGAGCCTAGAATATTGAACTTTTACACCATATTCTAATGTTCTGAGATTGTGGATTTGGGGTTTTCATAAGCTGTAAGCCGTAATCATCTCACTTATGACACATCACGGCGTGAACTATCTTGCTTTGCATGTAATGAGTCCATCTCATATATTAGGTTCACCTTTTACGTGGCATTACTGAAATAAATGGAACTTTTGCATGATATTCTAATTTTTCGAGTTTCACCTGTACAATAACCCAGAGTATAGTTAATCCGGAACCCGGAGCTCCTGGCTCTGAGCCTGCGAGCTGTGCCACTTACCTGCCCTCTTGAGGCTGTGAACGCTCATCAGGCAGATGACAATCATGCGGAAGATGAGCAGGTCCGGCAAGAAGGAGCAGCCGTTCTCCCAATCCTCCTCCTCCTCCGGGGTAGAGCTGGTGTGGGGCGAAGAGGACAGGTAGAAAAGGCAGAGGTTGAATTCTTCCAGGACTGACTGGCAGAGAGAGGTCAGCTCCGAGTCGGCAGAACTGAGGAGAGACGAGAGAGAAAAAGGCAGAGGACTGAGCCGCTGCAACCAGGAGGCAGCCACAACTGTGTAGAAAACTCAGCTCGGGAAACCAGGGGGAGTGTGAGTACCTGAACAGAGTCCCCGCGACAAATCCGCAACGGGGCTCCATCTGAACCAAGAGCCCACCGAACGTGTGTGTGTGTCAGTGGTTCTCAACCTGTGGGTCGGGACCCCATTTGGGGTCGAACGACCATTTCACGGGGGTCGCCAAACAACGCAGTCCGCCATTTTTTTCCCCCTTTTCCTTAGCTGTGCTCCTCCCTTTTATTCTATTGGCTTTTGAAAGCCAACAGAAGAGACTCTCTTGAATAGAGTCTAATTCTATTGGCTTTCCAAAGCCAATAGGAATGGTCCAGGCTATCTCTGCCCTGCTGAGCCCGCCAAAAGTCCCATTCTGCAAACGGTGCTGCACCAGTTTAGTCCTCGACTTACGACCGGTGGAGTAGTCCTCGACTTACGACCGGTTGGGGGTCGTGACATTAAAGAAGGTTGAGAACCACTGGTGTGTGTGCATGTGTAGAGGTGGGAGCCAGGCAAAGGTCGTGTGTGGAAAACTGCCCCTCCAATGCCTGTGTGCTTCTTCTTCTCTAGATCTATCTCCCCTCCCTCACATCACCATGGCCATGTGAAAGTGCGCAGCTCTGTTTGACCTTGCCAGTCTGATAACAGCTAGCTCACATCAACAAGATGTTATTGCCATTACTATTCCCTGTTTCTGACCTCTGGTTTCTTATTCTTATTTAACCAACGAAATGGTATTGTCATGTAGAAACTTTTGCTGCTTGTAAACTGTATATAAACAATAAAAGCTGCGTAGGGAGCAGCCAGTTTTTGCACCCTGCAATGACTGAGCACTGATTACTACGTGTGTGTCTCTGTGTGTGTTCAGCTGCAAGATCACAGACCCAAGAAAGAAAAAGGGGGCCACTAAAACTGAAAGTAGCTAAGAAAACAACACTACTCTAACTTACTAATATGGCAGCTGTTACGCCATGCAGGGAACCATAGTCTGCTGTGGAGCAGACCAGCCCCGGTTCTCCCACCAAGGCAGGCCATCATGGAAACTTTTCTTAAAAATCTGTGTTTATGGCATCAGGAGGTTTCACAGGGGAGAATCTTACCTGCTCTTTGGTTGAAAGAGGCTCTGCAAATACATGAAGCTCACCAGCAACCTTTTAATGTCTTTGCACCTGCCAAATTTGAGAGGGTGGGAAGGAGAGAGAGGAAGCGTTTAGCAGGTTTTGATACAAGTCAGACACAAACGTCATGAATTTTTCACCCCTTTAATTGCTTTTGGCAAGTGGGAAAAAAAATGACTGGAGGGAAATCTTGGTGAAAAATCTTATCTCTCTGACTCGATGTGATCGTTGGACAAAGCAATGTTTAAATCTTCTCTTAAAACCCTTAAATTTCAGAATCTTTGGCCTCAAAAAGAAGACCTGAGAACTGGAACCGCAGTGGAATCTTAAACTTGATGGACATATTAACATTTCCCTTTTTAAAGCATCGCTGAGTATGAAGGTAAAGAGACCGGAAACTTTTTTTCCTCCATTGTTTTTCTTATGATTACTTCCCGTTTAGGATTTTGCTGAGACATAACAGGTAGTCCTTGGTTAACAACGGCAAATGGACTAGAAGCGCCCTTGCTAAGCAATGCTGTCATAAAGTGTGACATCACACGACTGCACTGCTTAGCAATGGCAATTCTGGCAGTTCCAGTTGCTGTCAGAGCAAACACCATGCAAGTCATTAAGTGAGGACTTGTGACTTGTGATGTCTCACCAATTTCCTTGTTTGCTTGTGGGAAGCCATCAAGGAAGGCCACAAATTTATATCATGGAGCTGCAGAGAAATGCCACTCGTTTAGCGCCATTATAAGTTTGAATGGTCGCTGAACAGCCGGTTGTTAAATGAGGACCACCCGTATCTGGTTGCAAGGGCCTTCATCAATTTGACCACAACGTATTCTTGTTCCCTGCTGCTCTCTTAATAGCTGTTCCCAGCGCATCTCCCAAAATATTTGAACAAGATTCTCCTTGTGAAATTCAAACTAGGCCTGGGACATTTCTTCTCCCACACGTTTTAAGAAAATAGCAGAAACTGAAGGCCCAATTATGCCTGTGCAATTTGTGATAATAATAATTAATAATAATGATGATGTTGGAAGGGACCTTGAAGGTCACCTAGTCCAACCCCCTGCTCACGCAGAAAACCCTATACCATTTCGGACAAATGGCTGTCCAGTCTCTTCTTAAAAACTTCCAGTGTTGGAGCACTCACCGCTTCTGGAGGCAGGTTATTCCAACTGATGCTTCCTTTGTTGTGAGAACCTAGGGCAGGGGTAGGCAACCTTGGCTCTTTTATGACTCGTGGACTTCCAACTCCCAGAATTCCTGAGCCAGCATGGTTGCCTACCCGACCTAGGCAATGGGGTTGACTCAGTAAGCTGAGTCCCTTTGAATGTCGACTGGAGGCTGAGTGAAATTCTTGAGGGCCTGCGGGGGACTGCCTTCTCACCTTTTTTTGCTCGAAGACAGCTTCCGCGTCTCGCATTTTTTCAGCTGGTGATACATTTTGGCTGCCTTGTCGTAGAGGCGCTTGAGATTCCCATAAGCACCTTCAAAGGAGACTTCCGACTGGATGCTAAACAGGGGAGCAAAGCCCAGGGAGCAGAGAAATTATTTTCTCAATCAGACTCTCCCAAGGAACAGCCTTAATTCTGCTTTAAACATCTTGCGCTCGGCAAGAAGTTTAAAACAGAATTAAAGGCCAGAATAAAAGGCTGCTGCAGTCAATTTATTCAAGGAAGACATCTTCCTTCTTTCCTTCCCTCCCTTCCTCCACTCCCCCTCTCCCTTCCCTCCTCCCTTCCTCCACTCCTCCTTCCCTCCCTTCCTCCACTCCCTTTCTTCCTTCTCTCCCTTCCCTCCTCCCTTCCTCCACTCCTTTCTTCCTTCCTTCCCTCCCTTCCTCCACTCCCCCTTTCTTCCTTCTCTCCCTTCCCTCCTCCCTTCCTCCACTCCTCCTTCCTTCCTTCCTTCCTTCCCTCCCTCCACCTTTCCTCCACTCCCCCTTTCTTCCTTCTCTCCCTTCCCTCCTCCCTTCCTCCACTCCTCCTTTCTTCCTTCCTTCCCTCCCTTCCTCCACTCCTTCCTCCACTCCCCCTTTCTTCCTTCTCTCCCTTCCCTCCTCCCGTCCTCCACTCCTCCTTCCCTCCTTCCTTCTCCTCCCTCCCTCCTTTCCCCTCCCAGAAGATTTACTTTGGCGACTTTAGTTTCTCTCCCTTCCACAAAGGCTGCCTATTTGCTCGTGAAACACCTAACCTAGTTCATGCTCAGTGTACCCGTTACGGGGAATCTGGGATCTACCAAGCCTACATTCTGCAGAGAAACCACATTTCAGGCAATGGAAGTCACTGCAGAATGCTGGGCTAGGTCACGTGTGTGAATTATTATTTTTTTTTTAAAGAAGGCTGATATTTCACCAGAACTCTTGTGTCAACGCTTCAAATATTGTACATTCTTGCTTTTGACAATATGCAGACTTGTCTGGTATTTATGGGGTTAATACAGAGCAGAAGGGGGGTTGGGGGTAAAGCCCGGGGAAAGAAAGAGGAAGGAAACCTTTGACCTTCACACTAATTGGAGAATGTGAGATATGAGGGCTAATTTAGGGAGGGAACATGCTGATAATTTAACTGCTCAGAGGAAGAGAACTTAGATTCTAGCATGTTGTTATGGTTCCGGCTAATGAAACATTTCAAAGAACTTCCAGGCATTATTTTCCTAAAAGTCTTTTATTGTTACAAAATGTCGACACAACGGAGGGATGCTAGGATCTGAGCAGTTAAATTCTGGGAGTGGAAGTCCACAAGTCTGAAAGTTGTCAAGGTTGGAGACCCCTGGTCTACAGGACAGAGAAGTTTTGGTGTCCTAAGTAAGAGCAGCTGCCTTTTATAAATAATTTTTCTGTAGGAGACACACTTACCAGCGCAAGTAGCAATAGGTAGCTTCCACGTTGTAGTACTTACTCCCAGCCAGGGTCCCAAGTTGATTAAAAGGCATCCCTGTCCCCCAAAGACAGAAAACACAGCAAACACATTCCATTATTACGCAACCTAAAGACACAAACATCCAGAGCACCCTCCAGAGTTGTTCTTCGCAATCACAACTGAGAGGGGGCACACGACATGGATTTTGTAAGGTGTTACCTAACGGAGGTACTTTGCATTTTAATTTGATTTATTTTCTCTTTTAAAATGATGTCGAGGTTCATGACAACTGGAAGAATGTGGGGGAGCTTTTTGTCCTGTGGTTGTATGGATTGATTAGAATAGCTTTGGACATTCCTAAACTGAAAAGGTCATTTACAGAAGGATGCTTGGAGACTAAGACAAAGTTTCTTTGTGTCAACTGGCATCTGGTTAACTAGCTTCAAACAAGCTTTGTAGTTGATTTACTACGCAAGGAGGGGTTTCTCTTATTTTGTCCCACCAACTTTTCCCTCTTTCATTTTTCTCTGTTATGTTAACTATAAAAAGGAATGTAAAATGGGTCCTGAGGTTCTCCTTTTCACTGGGAGATCCCACTTTATCAGGATACCCAAATAAACTGCTTTAAAGTGAAGATATAAAGGCTACTCTGTTAGTAAGTGGTGATGTACTAGGATGAAAAATAGAAAATGTTTATGAAATAAAATAAGAAGAACATATTTAAGTAGCTAATATACGCATTTTAGATATTATAACTTTTGTGTAATGAAATAAAGGAAATTTGGGTTACCAGAAATTTAAAGACTATGGATCGTAAAGGTTAAATTGGGAAGTTGCAATTAAACATTAAAAATGAGGTAAAACTTAAAGGACAATTAACCAGTGGAACGGCTTGCCTCCAGAAATCGTGGAGATTTCATCCCTGGAGATTTTGAAGAAGAGACTGGACAGCCACTTGTCTGAAATGGTATATAGGTTCTCCTGCTTGAGCAAGGGGCTGGACTAGAAGATCTCCAAGGTCCCTTCCAGCTTCTATTCTATTCTATTCTATTCTATTCTATTCTATTCTATTCTATTCTATTCTATTCCATTCCATTCCATTCCATTCTTCTTCCTGTTTCTATTCTATTCTATTCTATTCTATTCTATTCTATTCTATTCTATTCTATTCTATTCTATTATTCTATTCTATTCCATTCCATTCCATTCCATTCGCTGACCCATATTCTATTTGTGATCAATTACAAAATACATACATGTGTTGTTTGATTGTGCATACCTCTATATATGCATGTCAATTACTAAGTACTCACCAATTTGTGGTGCAACAGAAAGAGCTTGATAGTAAAACCTTTCAGCCAGCAATTCTGTGTCTACACCTGCCAATTCGTTCTGATATCGAGCTGATAAGGCACAAAAGACACACAGAAGCCTTGAGAAGCACAATTGAGATGATATACATCAGAAGATACTTGACTCATTTATGTGCAAGAGTGAAACAGCGAAGCTTTATACCACCTAACTGAAAGTCATGTCATTTAACTAGCACGAAAGAAGTGATACCCAATGGAAAGAAAAATATACCATTCCTTTTATGTAGCTGAGCATCTGGAAATGCTTCAGACAGTAGGAGATTCCTTATCATCAAAATGCAGCTGAAAAATGAAATCAAAGTCCCTAGGGCAGGGGTAGGCCACCTTGGCTCTTTTAGGACTCGTGGACTTCAACTCCCAGAATTCCTGAGCCAGCCTGGCTCAGCTTGGAAACTCTCCCTTTCCCCTCAGCATGGCTGGCTCAGGAATTCTGGGAGTTGAGTCATAAAAGAGCCAAGGTTGCCTACCCCTGCCCTAGGGCAGTGATGGCGAACCTTTTAGAGACCGAGTGCCCAAACTGCAACCCAAAACCCACTTATGCATTGTCGGGTGCCGGGTGGGTGTGGCCCATTGGGTGGGTGTGGCCAATTGAGGGGTGTGGCCCATTGGGTGGGCGTGGTTGCGCTGGTAACGGCAGACTGGGTGGAACTAAAAAGTTCAATCAATCAATTCCAACTTTGCAAGATCTTTTTTTTTCCCGCGAGAAGTTGAAATTGACTGATTGAACCTTTTTTTTTTTTTTGCACATGGCGGAGGCCTAAAGCGAAAAGGTTTTATAAAACCCAGCGGAAGGCCTGGGGCAACGGCGCGTGTGCCCACAGAGAGGGTCTGAGTGCCGCCTCTGGCACCCCTGCCATAGGTTCGCCACCACTGCCCTAGGGGCTTGTCTCAAACTTTAGCTACCACAACCAAGATGGTCTGCTACTTAAGACGGGGCTTCCCCACCCCCCCACCCCCCGATTCCAAATAAATCCAAGCCTTGGGACCTGAATCCCAGGAAAATGCTCTCTCACCTAAATCTCCCAGGTAAACCAGACACCGATGGCAAGCTATCTGAGCCCAGTCCATCTCCTTCTCTGATGCAGAGACTGGCTTCTTGCAACCTGTGGAAGAAATAATCGACAGGGTGGCACAGCGTTAGAGCAAGGCGCTGGAGAATCGAGACAGCCCGGGCTCTGTGTCGGCCATTGGCGGTCTACCTTCACACTTTGCTTACTTTGGCTCACTGTCAGACCTGCCCCAGCTGCCTTCCCTGAGAAAGAGAGACCCTCGACTCCATTTGACTGAAGTGATCTTTTACTAAGGATTAGTGGTTGCAATAAAAGCGAGGCTAGAACTGAGTTAGAAGGCCAGATCCTGAAGTTGAGACTCAAATACTTCGGCCACCTAATGAGAAGGAAGGACTCACTGGAGAAGGGCCTAATGCTGGGAAAGATGGAGGGCAAGAGAAGAAGGGGACGACAGAGAATGAGATGGCTGGATGGAGTCACTGAAGAAGGAGGTGTGAACTTAAATGAACTCCAGAAGATGGTAGAGGACAGGAAGACCTGGAGGAACGTTGTCCATGGGGTTGCGATGGGTCGGACACGACTTCGCAATGAACAACAACAACAGAACTGAGTATTCCCACGTCCTCCCCCCTTGACCAGATCATCAGTGTCCAACAGCAACCCGGTGCCATGGTTTCAATATCTTGGAAACCACTGCCTCTTAAAATGGCTTCACATTTTTTCCTTGGGGGGTACGGGGGCTGGATCAATCCAGTTTAACCCTTCTGGTTCCTGTCAGTGCTATTCTCTCTCCCCTACAGCCTCCTTCTTCCCTGCTGCAGATCTTGCCCAAACTGCTTTAACCCCCTCCCTCCGTTTATTAGCACATCTCCCATGTGTGTCTCCCACACCTGCCAAATGCACAATTTAAAAATGGCCAGGGAGGATATTAAACCCGGAAAAGTAAAAAGGCAAAACCAAAGGAAACCTTAACTCCACAAGGGAACAGAGCAGGACTTACACAGGAATGGCTCACCCACAGGATTCAACCATAAAACTATGGCTTGGCTTTGGTTTAGCCCAAGGGTAGGCCGTCTTGGCTCTTTGATGACTCGTGGACTTCAACTCCCAGAATTCCTGAGCCAGCCATGCTGAGGGGAAAGGTAGAGGTTTCCAAGCTGAGCCATGCTGGCTCAGGAATTCTGGGAGTTGAAGTCCACCAGTCATAAAAGAGCCAAGGTTGCCTATCTCTGGTTTAGCCGGTGGTGTAAATGTACACTTCATATTTGCACGACATAATTTATGACATAATTTACGATCTAAATTATGAATTTAACTGCCAGGACTGTGAACATGCCACAAAATCAGGAGAATTCATTTGTTCTGATTGTAAAATGTATTCTCATTTTTATTTATGTAGATTGCAGCTTGATGGAGAACAGAACATCTGGGGGGAAAAAAATCAGGTTGGGGAAAACTGGCCTAAAGGTTTTCTTAAAATGAGCTTCGATGTCCCATTTTGGGGCATTTATTACTCACTCTCTATGCAGTCAAGTGCTTTTACAGAGATTTGGATGAGATTTTAAGGTATAACCAGGACCCCAAAAGACAAAGAAGTCGAGCGTGGGCCTGAAAATTGTTAATCACACTCCATCAATTCTACAGAGAAGCCAGGGAGATGCTCATAGCAACGGTTGCCAAGGACAATAGTCATCTAGCAAGTTACGATGGGCGACAGCTTTACAGATTCCCACCAGTCAAGAGCTGAAAAAGCATGAAGGCGATTAGCAGTTATCTAATCACAAATCAAGCTATGATTATACTCTTTCCTAAGGCAATGTTTAATCTGGACATGTCTATCTCACTTAAAACTGTCGAGGAATCTCAGGTGATTGCAGTAAAAGTTGAGATGAAGAAACATAATTATAAAATCCATTCCCTCGCCCTTTTTAAAAGCTGCACTAGAAGACCTCCCAAATCCCTTCCAACGCTATTATTGTGTTGCTCATGACCTCAAAAGCATAAACAGGCCAGATGAGTCAAGCAATTCTTGCACACGATGAAATCTTCAGCCTTAGCTGAAGTACTGACCTATCAGGGGATCTGTAACGTGGGTCCAGTCAATGCAGCACTGCAACTCCAGCTGATAGTGAGACTGAATGTAGAGGAGCAGGTGTTGGTAAAACCCAATGCCAGCAATCAGGTGAGTCCGGTAAGCGCACTCGAGGGTGCTACGACTATGAATGTGCTGTGGGTTGGGAAACAAGAGAGAAAGTTAGGGTCCATCTCTAGCTTTTCATGGCAGGCAGTCCTCAACTTACGACCGCAACTGAGCCCAAGCAAGATAGTTAAGATAGTTCAAATCCCATTATTTAGAGCAGTGGTTCTCAACCTTTTTAATGCCGCGACTCCCCAACCGGTTGTAAGTCGAGGACTACTCAACCGGTCGTAAGTCGAGGACTACTCAACCGGTGCAGCACCGTTTGCAGAATGGGACTTTTGGCGGGCTCAGCAGGGCAGAGACAGCCTGGACAATTTCTATTGGCTTTTGAAAGCCAATAGAATTAGACTCTATTCAAGAGAGTCTATTTTATTGGCTTTCAAAAGCCAATAGAATAAAAGGGAGTAGCACAGCTAAGGAAAAGGGGGAAAAAATGGCGGACTGCGTTGTTTGGCGACCCCCGTGAAATGGTCGTTCGGCCCCAAATGGGGTCCCGACCCACAGATTGAGAACCACTGATTTAGAGGAATAAAAACCCTAGACACAATGACAGACATAAGGCTTTGAGATTCTTTCAACCCTGATTTGTCTCCGCTGATAATCAACGGGCAGTTCTGCCCCATTTTACGGCCTTTCTTGCCGCCGTTAAGCAAATCACTCCAGTTGGTAAGTTAGTCACATGGCTGTTAAGCGAATGTGGCTTCCCCACTGATTTTGTTGGTCAGAAGTTCACAAAAGGCGATCACGTGACTTTGGGACACTGCAACGGTCATAAACATAAACCAGCCGCCAAGCGTCTTGACTTTTGATTACGTGACCGTGGGGATGCTGCAAAGGTTGTAGCTATGAAAAACATGTTTCAGTGCCGTTGTAACTTTGAACGGTCACTAAGCGAACTGTTGCAAGTCGAGGGCTACCCGTGTTTCTTTCTCAAAAGATCAAGCCCCAGATTAATTCAGCAATTAAACAATTCCATTCCTATCCATTTCAGGCCTGCTCTCCTTCTGAAGACTCCAATGCCAACATTGAACTGTACTCAACGCAACGACGGAGCGGAATCCCCGCTGAAAAGCCCAGCTGCAGTTTACTGCTGGGAGACACAAATACAGGTAGTCCTCGACTTGCAACGGTTCATTTAGTGACCATTCAGAGTTACAACAGCACTGAAAAAAGGGGGACATGCCCGCTTTTCATACTTGCGAGCGTTTTAGCATCCCCGTGGTCACATGATCAAGCTTGGCAACTGGCTCGTATTTATGACGGTTGCCGTGTCCCAGGATCACCTGACCACCGTTTGTAACTTTCTGATGCGCAAAGTCAATGGGAAAACCAGATTCACTTAACCACCGGGTTACTAACTTAACAACCACAAGCGTGGCAAGAAATAACAACTGTCTTGCTTAGCCACAGAAATTGGGGGCTCAATTGTGGTCCTAAGCCAGTGAGGGCTAATCTTTTAGAGACCAAGTGCCCAAAAACTGGCCCCCACTCCGCCTCCAGCCCTGCCTGCCCCGCCCCACCCACCCGCAGGATCACACACCGCCTCCATGGCCCACCGCAGATTGCCCAGGCAGCCCTGAAGCCCCATGGCAGCTATGCCCTCCGCCCACACCCGCAGCATCATCTGCGTGCTATAAAGCACGAGGGCAGAGTCTTGTTCCTGCTGCCCAGCTGCCATATCCTTGGCTGTGCTGCTCTGTGCAGGCCGCGCTCAGAGGCGACTCTCCTCCAGGGGGGCTGCTGGTGAAGGCCGCGGGGGGAGCAGGGCTGGGGTGGCGACACACGTGCCCACAGAGAGGGCTCCGAGTGCCGCCTCTGGCCCGCGTGCCATAGGTTCGCCACCACTGTCCTAAGCCAAGGACTACCCACAGTTCTATAGGTCCGTTCAAAAATATACTTTTAAGTATAATAGTCAACCTTTAGCTCTCATTCTGAAAAGCATGGAGGCCCCCTGGATTTACCCATGCCTCTTCCACTTTCTTAGATCAATCATTAATTAGGGATTCCACAATCTCTCAGTTGAAAGAGACAAAAAAGCCCAAATACCTAGCCAGGGGGTAATCCTGCAACTCTCTTGCTTCAAAGTCCCAGACTGAATGAAGTGTAGTGTTACCCGCCCAGAACCATTCCTCCCCTCTCTCTCTGGCATTTTTATTTATTGTTCTATCTTTCATCCAAATAAGATTCTTTTCTAGCCCAACACTGAAGGTAGGAGGAGGCTGAGTTGGTCAGTTCTTTAAATTGGGGGTGCCCAACCTCAGGGCCAGAGTCCACTAGTGGGCCGTGAGGTGTTTGCAGCCAGGCCATGGAAAAGGCGGATAAGCCAGTGTGCACACACACACCCCACTTGCATGAGCAGCGGGTGAGCATGTGCGCACGTGTTCCATTGGCGTGAGCTGCGCCGGCCACTCATGTGGAACCATCCCCTCTCCCTCCGCCGGTCGGCAAAGCCAGAAAGGTTGGCAAACTCTGCTTGAAACCAAACAAATGGTATTCAAAGGAGCAGCCATGCAGGCATTGAGACAACCAACTATTGAGTACAACAAATCACTAAGGCTGACCGCTGGGTAGGAAGGACTGTTGTGATCCACAAGCTGACTGTATTGTTGATGCAAACGTATCGGACCGCATCGCCTACCTTTTTATTTGTTTTAATCAGCTGGATGACTTCGTAGTAAACCTTCCGCCACAGCAGCTCCTCGGCTTTCCTCCCATAGTCCACGGGGTGCAGGAACATCAGCTTTACACACAGTTCGCGGAGCCTGGGGCAGGAGGGAAGAGCAGAGAGACGGAAGCTGCTTACAATTGGTCTAAAAAACCATGTTTTTTTCAGTCCTAATTGTATATATACGCCTAAGATCGGAGGGAAGGAGCCAAAAGGACGTCCTTGCTCGACAAATGAGCTGCCAGTGGGATGACTTCAAGTTTCCTTGGCTCATAAGCTCCTTATATTATATACCGCTTCACAGCCTTCTCTAAGCGGTTTATAGATTGTCAGCGTTTTGCCCCCAACCATCTGGCTCCTCATTTAACTGACCTCAGAAAGATGGAAGGCGGTGTCAACCTTGAGCTGGTCAGGATTGAACTTGCGGGCAGTGGGCAGTGTTAGCCTGCAATACTGCATTCTAACCACTGCAGCACCACGGCTCTGAAGTATATCTGCAGCTTTTGAAGACTAAGAACTGCATTCTGCTAAAAGTCAGGAAGTGTCTTCACCGTCTATCGAGGCCACGCAATCTGCTCTATGAAGCTACTTCCAAACAATATTCTGTGCAATGGAATTTACACTGAGGCTGAACCTCTAGAACATGAGCCATAGATCAGTGGTTCTCAACCTGTGGGTCGGGACCCCATTTGGGGTCGAACGACCATTTCACGGGGGTCGCCAAACAACGCAGTCCGCCATTTTTTCCCCCTTTTCCTCTTGAATAGAGTCTAATTCTATTGGCTTTCAAAAGCCAATAGGAATTGTCCAGGCTGTCTCTGCCCTGCTGAGCCCGCCAAAAGTCCCATTCTGCAAACGGTGCTGCACCAGTTGAGTAGTCCTCGACTTACAACTGGTTGAGTAGTCCTCGACTTACGACCGGTTGGGGGTCGCGGCATTAAAAAGGTTGAGAACCACTGTCCTAGATAGAAGCAATGCTCTACTCTGCTCTGCTCTGCTCTGCTCTACTCTAACATGAACTCTAACTCTAAACAGCAAACTAGTTTTGCCACACAGGAATACAATGTTTTTACGCTAAGTTTGTTATTTCCACGGAACTAATTTTTTCCCAGCAATATTTTGCCCAGATTTATTTGAGTAAAACTGTTGCATCCTGTCCTTTCAAGACCAAACATCTGGTTGAAATACAGAACAAGGAATAAAGAAAAGCCCAACTCTCTTACTTGTTTCTCAGGCTGATGTTCTCCGGCTTAAATATTTCTTGATAAGCTGCCTTGTTTCCAAGAATGAGATCCAATCGATGCACTGCTTCAACCACAGCTCTACGAAAAGCACAAGTTAGGAAGAAGCTGTCGCTTGGAAATTCTTCAGTTGGACTCAGATATAATGTGAAGCTATTATATACCACCCAGAGCCCCTCTGAATCGCCCAGAATCTGTCAGTTCTACCATCTTTGGCTTGGCACCTGGCCGATATCCTACCATCAAAAGCTAGGAGGGAGGGGGCAGGGGGGAGAACTGGCCAATGAACATGTATGGGCATATGATGGGAAATAGGGGGGGGGGGATGACAGCTTAAGAAAGACCAGGCAGGCACAAAGCAGTTTGTGCCAGTCTTCAAGGTCACGCACCCTGAGAGTGGAATGTGGATTGCCCCAAACATCTCAGCGATTCTCAAAACACCTACGAGGCTCATTGGCTGAAGACAAACTGGTCATGGGGGGAGGGTTGGAGGGAGGGGAAAAATTGTGACCTTTTGTGCAGGAATCTTAGTTCTAGCCTACTTTTGCTGCAACCAGCAGCCTTTAGGAAAAGAACCTATCCCTTCACCCAAATGGAGTCGAGGGTCTTTCTCTCCCAGGCACTCTGCAGGGGAAGGTCTGACACTGTCTTTGAGGAAGATGGGCAGATAATAAGTATGAAATATAAAGAAAAGAAAATATGCGTTTATTATTTATTGCTTAGCATGTTACATGAATTCTTCTTCTTCTTCTTCTTCTTCTTCTTTTCTTCTTCTTCTTCTTCTTCTTCTTCTTCTTCTTCTTCTTCTTCTTCTTCTTCTTCTTCTTCTTCTTCTTCTTCTTCTTCTTCTTCCCTATCCATTATCAGATGTTGGCGATCCTGTTTTTATCAGCAGCCGCACAAAAAAGTGCTGCTGAGTTTTGTCCAAACCAGTCGCTTAGATTTTGAAGCCATGATGTTCTTCTTCTGCCTGGACCTTGTTTGTAATTTTGTATACCGTGATTTATGACTTAGTGTGCAATTGTGAGTTCTACTGTCAGAATCTAATACAGCCAGCCACCTTTCTGGAATGCATAGCTGCAGGGCTGTAAAATTAGCTTTCTTGTCCCACAATGGCTTCCATGGACAAGAAAAAGCCACAATCCGATCTGATGATGGAGATCCTTAATCATCCAGGTCACGGTTGTCCCAAAGATGCTATTTCAAAAGGCAACTGGACTTTCTTGGGGTTTTTTTTTTCCCTTTTCCCTTTTCAACCAAGAAGCTTCTTCAGTTCTGATTGAAGGGCAATCAGTGCTGAAGAAGTTTCTTGGATGAGAAATGAAACATTTTCAAGGAAAAAAAACCAAGAAGGTCCAGTTGCCTTTTGGGAAACACCTTTGAGACACAATCCAAGCTCTTTGCCTTCCCAAAGAAGGAACACTTGTGAATGGTACTAACCCTCAGCAGCTGCTTAAAAGCAGCCCTTCTCTGGGTCTGCAGAAAGCAAGCCATGTGCCATGGTCTATTAAAAGACCCCACAGTGGCACCAGCTGCCAAGCTCTATGGGCCACCATCCAAGCCTGGGAAAGTGACAGATGAAGCCATCCAGACTGTGCCACCCAGTACATTCAAACTGAACCACGGGCAGGCATCAAAAGCGACCTTTGCAAAGTCACCCTCACAAGCACTCTACACAAATGCCTGACCCTTATTAAAATAGAGGGCGGGAGAGGCAAGTGTCGAAACCTTGACTTGACCGTCATGTCATGGTGTGTTGCTTTTGGGGTATGCAAGTTGGAACGGTCACTAAACGAACCGTTGTAAGTCGAGGACTGCCGTCGCGCCCCTGGGGATAATGCCCAGAGCGCCCCTCCCCCTTCTCTGCCGGCCGGGGGGGGGCGGCCGGGGTGCCCCACGTGCCCCCCCACTCCACGCCTGCCGAGGATAATGGGTGCTGGAGTCCCATCCGGGCCAAGATGAGTTTACCCTTCTCCCTCCCCCCCCGCGGTGTTTGCCGGGCGCCCGCCGGGGATGATGGGACCTGGAGTCCCGCCTGGCCACGCCGTGCTGAGGCGGCCGCTCTTCCTCCCGCCTGGCCGCTCGCTCACCGGTAGAGCCTCTTGGTGTGGAGAGCCTTGGCTTCCGGCTCGCCGCCGCCGCCGCTGCCCTGGCTCATGGCGCCCGGCAGGCCTGAGGCCCCTCAGCACCCCCTGCCGCCTCGCCAGGCCCGGCCCGCCCCGCTCGGCCGCCGCCTCAGCCCGGCCTGGAGCCCGAGGCGCTGCTGCTGGTGCTGCTGCTGGTGCTGCCGCCGCCTCGGCCGCCGCTGCCCTGGCGCGTCCGGGTCCTGCTGCCGCCAGCGGCCCCGCTCGGCCGCCATCGCGCTCCGGCTGCCCGCCGCCGCCGATACCCCCTCAGCCAAGTCCCGCGAGACCGCGCCCTCGGGTCTCGCGAGCGCTTGCGACCCAAGTCTCGCGAGAGCTCCGCCGCCCGGGGCAGCTGCCGCGCGCCCGCGAGTCCCGCGGGCGCTGCCTAGCGCCCTTCAGCTCTCGCGAGAGCTCGGTCTCAGCCGGTAGACTTACTCAGAGGAAAGAGGGGCACCTGGGGAAGGCGGGAAGCGGCGATGGCGGGTCGCGTTGGCCATTTCCCATTCATTCATTCCGAAGTTTCCACATTCTTGTGTTTGTGGTGTTGTTGTGTTTGTTTTTTTTGCTGTCTCTGATGCTAAAAGAGGTGGAGCCCCGCTGTGGAACTTCCTTTCTCCTCTTGGGGTTTGCAGCGTTCTTTTTTTTTCATGCAAACTGGAGTCTGCAGAGGTTTTTCCGCAAACCCCATTCTTCTGATCTCACAGGTGGTCCTCGACTTACAACGGTGCGTTTAGCGACTGAAGTTGCAACGCGCATGAGGAAAGCACATCTTCCTTCCCCTGTCCTGGCCACTTTCTACAGGGGGACGATCGAGAGCATCCTGGCATAGGGCATCACAGTCTGGTTTGGAAGCATCCCTGTGTAAGGTTTTCCACTTAACCTCACAATATGAGCCGAGGTGGCGCAGCAGTTAGAGTGCAGTACTGCAGGCCACTTTAGCTGACTATGTTCAGCAGGTCAGCGGTTCAAATCTCACCGGCTCAAGGTTGACTCAGCCTTCCATCCTTCCGAGGTAGGTCAAATGAGGACCCAGATTGTTGGGGGCAATGTAAATATATATATATATACATTGCTTACTGGTGTACACCACTTAGAGAGTGCTCGCACTTAAAGCGGTATATAAGTCTCATAAATAAATAAATAAATTGCCTCGGCATTACTCAGGAATTTAAAAGAGCCAAAGGTTTCAGCAAGCAAACAACTTTTATTTTGATCAAAACAGAGTTGGGTGACCCCCATCTCTCTTCGTGGCTGGTAGAGAGAGGAAGGCAACAACCAGGAAAGATGTCTTCCACCTTTTATACCTTTTCAGAACAAAGAGATCAGGTCTTGGTACCAGGCAGTTAGAGTGCAGTACTTTAGCTGACTGTGTTCAGCAGGTCAGCGGTTCAAATCTCACCGGCTCAAGGTTGACTCAGCCTTCCATCCTTCCGGGGTAGGTCAAATGAGGACCCAGTGTAAGGACCCACCCCACTTTGCATCTTAAGAAGACAGAACTCTTGGAATAATTCTTCCAACGGGAATCCTTTATTAAGAAGCAGTGGTTGCAGGCGTGCTAGACAGGACTTGGGGTCCAAGCTCTCCCATTCAAGGTTTTAAGGGGTTCCCCAGTAGTCCCACCCAATCAACCCCCCTTCCAGTGATAGTTTCAGGTATCACAATTCCACCCCCTTTTTTCTTTCTTCCGTCTGGATGGAGACTTCAGATAAACCTTCTTTGTTATGGTAAGATTCTTTGGTGCTAACTCTTTGAGGTTGCAATAAACACACATTCAGCATTCAGCTCCTTAGAAGTCTACTGAAGGAAGTGAGGGCCATAAAGCCCCTTTGATCTCCCCCTTCTCTCCCTCTTATGGCAGAATCCAGAGAAGGCAGAATTGGGAGTTTCTATATTTGATAATTAAAGATGAAATATAATTGGATTCTGACACCCAGATTGTTGGGGGCGCAATGTAAATATATATATATACATTGCTTACTGGTGTACACTGCTTAGAGAGTGCTTGCACTTAAAGCGGTATATAAGTCTCATAAATAAATAAATAAATAAATAAGATGGCACAAAAAAACCAATTCCTAGATGATGACTCCTACACAGCAACCCAGGCTCCATCCGTAACTCCTTTTCCCCCTCCCCTTACTGTGCTCTTTTCATATAAGCAATCACCTATACCTAAACCATGAAGAGCTCCTGCAAACGGTGCTGCACCAGTTGAGTAGTCCTCGACTTACGACCGGTTGGGGGGTCGCGCCATTAAAAAGGTTGAGAACCACTGATTTAGGTCTCCCCTCGTTCCCCTTCACTGGGGCAGGAGGGTCCGAATGTCCTGTCCAGAAGACGGGGACCAGTCGTGTGGCCATCAGTCTCAGGTCCTCGTCCCAGCCCAGCCCGAGTTCGGATCCAACCCACTGGGCACCAACCCCGCCCTCCAGCAGGCCTGCATGGAGCACGAACTGGCGCACTTCCTGAGCGAGGTGTGGAATCACAGGGCACCCCGGGGGCCAAGGCAGGGAAGGAGAGGGACCCCCCCTGAATCTGAAGGAGGGCTCGGAGAAGCTGGGGCACAGGACGCAAGAGGAAGCTCAACTAGAGAAGGGGGGCACCACGAAACTCCGAGGCGGGCCCAGTGGAGTGGCTGGAAGCCCAAATGAAGGGGGCTGAGGAGTCACTGGGTCTCATGATTTATTAGGAATAAATTAAGAGTCGAATTGAGACGAGTCCAGGTAGAGTTCTTCTGTGTGCCGGCAAAGCTGGGTGCGGTGCCAGGCGTCGGGGCAGGGTGGTGGAGATGCCCTCACGGGTTGCCCTATGTTCAGTGGGTCTCCTGGATGCTTACGGTCCGCTTCTTTCTTTTTTATTTTGATGATTCTCTTGGGCAAAGTCAGCTACCCGCAGCCATCTGGAGAGGGGAAGCCTCTAAATCGGTGCCTCTCCAACTTGGAAACTTTGAGATGTGGGGACTTCAACTCCCAGAATTCCCAGCCAGCACGCCCACAATGCTCCGGTTTGGATTCATGAGTTGTTGGTTGACCCGGCAGAGCATCAAGTGGTTGTGGCTCCTTCAGCAACCGCCCAGTGAAACGGCCAGGGTCCCACTTCGGTCGCTGACTTCGGATCACGCAACGGGGGACTGTCAGACCTGCTCCAGTCTGATCTCCGAGGAGGGAGAAACCCTCGACTCCACCGGGTTGAAGTGAAAAGGCGCTTTTACCAAGAGAGGCTGGTTGCAGGAGAGTCGGGTGGAATCTGGAGTTTCCCGCGCATCAATACAGAACGAATCCCCTGTTCCCTGCCCCCAAGGCCCACCCGTGGGCAGCCAATCCGGCACCGCCGAGATGTCTTGGAAAGCGCTGAGGTGTTTGGGCTGGTGAAATTCCATTCCCAGGGTACGTGGCATTGAAGATGCCGGCACGGACCGGATTCCAAACCGCTTGGTGCTTCCTCAGCCGTCACCCCCCCCTCCCAATTTCCCATCACAAAGGTATACAGCTGTATTGCCCCTGTGTTGCCCCCTCCCTTTCTCCGGTTGATGCAGAAAGGCAGCGAGGCACCAAGCCGAAGGTGGCGGATCTGACAGCGACCTCAGTCTGCGTGGGGGGCGGAGGGGGCCTCGGCCTAGCTTCACGGTGGTCTTAGCCAGGAGGGTCTTCCTCATCCGTTGTTCTTTTTTTCATCCATTCCATCGGGTCCAATTCTCTGTCTGAACAAGTCCAAGCACTTTTCTTGGCAAGATTTTTTAGGAGTAGCTTCCTCCTAAAAATTGGCCTAAGGTCACTGAGATGAAGGAAAGGAAAGGAGGGAGGGAGGGAGGGAGGGAGAAAGGAAGGAAGGAAGGAAGGAAGGAAGGAAGGAAGGAAGGAAGGAAGGAAGGAAGGAAGGAAGGAAGGAAGGAAGGAAAGTTTCTGTGCCTGTTGGAGGACTAGAACTCACCATCTCCTGGTTGTCGGACCAAAGTCACTCAGCCGGCTGTTGTGTGGATTTCAAGAATAGAAGTTGCCATATCTCAGTTGTTGGCCCAAAGCTACACAGCTGCCCGTCGTGCGTATTGCACGATTGGAACTCACCGCCCACTGTCCTGCCTTAACAACCAGATGCACCTAGCCAGACAATCCAGAGATATTCAGATAAACTGCAGGAATTGGGAAGGTGGGGAATAAATTCTGCTCATTTCTTAAGGAAATATAGAAATTGGGCCAAGGTATTTTTGACAAGTGATGATTGCCCACCACGGAGAGCTGCCAGCTTGTAGGAGCTCTGAGAATATAACCTACATTTGCAAACATGAGAATCTGCAGAGCCCTGAGTCAAGATACATGGAGGGTGAGGGGGTGGAGCTTCCCAGTTGGGGTGGAGCCTCCCAATTGGGGCGGGGTTACCTCTACGGAGTTACTTCTATGCCGTTTTCTTGGTGATTTGCCACTGCCACTTTCCTGGGCTGACAGGGAACAATGGTCCCCAAGTCCCAAAGCTGTCTCTCTGCCTGCAGAGGGAAGAATGTAGATCAGTGGTTCTCCACCTGTGGGTTGGGACCCCATTTGGGGTCTAACGACCATTTCACGGGGGTCGCCAAACAACGCAGTCCACCATTTTTTCCCCCTTTTCCTTAGCTGTGCTACTCCCTTTTATTCTATTGGCTTTTGAAAGCCAATACAATAGACTCTCTTGAATAGAGTCTAATTCTATTGGCTTTCCAAAGCCAATAGGAATTGTCCAGGCTGTCTCTGCCCTGCTGAGCCCGCCAAAAGTCCCCTTCTGCAAACGGTGCTGCACCAGTTGAGTAGTCCTCGACTTACGACCGGTTGAGTAGTCCTCGACTTACGACCGGCTGGGGGTTGCGGCATTAAAAAGGTTGAGAACCACTGACATAGACAGAGGAGGAGAAACACAAAGAGGGAGGGAAGGAGGGAGGGCTTTCTCCTATACCACAAATGCTCACCTTCTCCTGGTTATTCACGAAAAGTCATCAAGCTGGCTGTCCAGTAAAAGGAAACAAAAAGATTTGACATCTTCTGGTTATTGGCCCAAAGCCAGCAAGTTGTCTTTCTTGTATAGGGTTCCAGAAATGCTCACCTTCTCCTGGTTATTCTCTCAAATCAGAAAGCTGGCTGTGCTATATAAGGGTCCAGAAATACTCACCTTCTCCTGGTTAATATCCCACAATCAGGAAAGTTGCTGTTCTATAGAAGGATAAAGAAATAACTTCTCCTGGTTAGTCTTCCAAAATCAGGAAGTTGGCTGTCCTATAGAAGGTTCCAAAAATACTCACCTTCTCCTGGTTACTCTCCCAAAATTAGGAATCTGCTGTCCGATACAAGGGTCCAGAAAGGCTCACATTTTACTGGTTAATATCCCCAAAATCAAGAAGCTGCTGTCCTATAAAAAGATCCAGAAATACTCACCTTCTCCTAGTTAATGTCCCAAAATCAGAAAGCCGATGTCCTAGAAAAGGTTCCAGAAACACTCACCTTCTCCTATTTAGTCTCCCAAAATCAGGAACCAGATGTCGCATTCAAGGTTCCAGAAATACTCACCTATTCCTGGTTATTCTCCCAAAATCTGGAACTTGATGTCCGATATATGGGTCCAGAAACACTCATCCTCTCCTGGTTAATTTCCCCAAATCAGGAAACTGCTGTCCTAGAGAAGGTTCCAGAAATACTCAGCTTCTCCTGATAAATATCCCAAAATCAGGAATCTGCTGTCGTATACAAGGGTACATTAATACTCACCTACTCATAGATATTCTCCCAAAATCAAGAAGCTGATGTCCGATACAGAGTTGCACAATTACTCTTTCTCCTGGTCAGGTTCTCCTGGTGAATTTCCAAAAATCAGGAATCTGCTGTCGTGTAGAATGGTCCAAAAATATTCACATTCTCCTAATTATTCTCCCAAAATCAAAAAGCTGGCTTTCCTGTACAAGGGTCAACAAATACTCACCTTCTCCTGGTTATTCTCTGAAAATCATGAAGCTGTATGTCAGATACAAGGTTATAAAAATACTCACCTTCTCCTGGTTAATGTCCCAAAATCAGGAATCTTCTGTCGTATACAAGGGTCCACAAATACTCACCTTCTCCTAGTTATTGTCACAAAATCAGAAAGCTGGCTGGTCCTATACAAGGTTCCAGAAATACCTTCACCTGGCTATACAAGGGTCCACAAATACCTTCTCTTTGTTATTGTGCCAAAATCAAGAAGTTGCTGTCCTACAGAAGGGTCCACAAATACTCACCTTCTCCTGTTGGTCTCCCAAAATTAGGAAGCTGCTGTCTGATACAAGATTCCAAAAATTCTCACCTTCTCATGGTTATTGTGCCAAAATCAGGAAGCTGCTGTCCTATGCAAGTCCACAATTCTCACCGCCTCGTTATTCTCCCAAATTCTGAAATACTCTCCTTCACCTGGTTATTTTTCCAAAATTAAGAAGCTTCTGTCCTATAAAAGTGCCCAGAAATTCTCACCTTCTGGTTATTGTCACAAAATGAGGAATCTGCTGTCATATAGAACGGTCCAAAAATATTCACATTCCCCAAATTATTCTCCCAAAATCAGAAAGCTGGCTTTCCTGTACAAGGACCCACAAATACTTTATCCTGGTTAATGTCCCAAAATCAGAAAGCTCCTTTTCTACAGAAGAGAACAAAAACACTCATCTTCTCCTGGTTATTGTGCCAAATTCAGGAAGCTGATGTTCCATTCAAGGTTCAAGGTTCCAGAAATACTCACCTATTCGTGGTTATTCTCCCAAAATCAGGAAGCTGATGTCCAATACAAAGTTGCACAAATATTCTCCTTCTTTTGGTTATTGTTCCAAAATCAGGAACCTGCTTTCCTATAAAAGTGTCCAGAAATACTCACCTTCTCCTGGTTATTGTCCCAAAGTCAGGAAGCTGCTGTCCTGTAGGTTTCAAAAATGCTCATCTTCTCCTGGTCAATGTCCCAAAATGAGGAGGTTTTGTCCTATACAATGGTCCACAAATACCCACCTTCTCCTGGTTAGTCTCCAAAAATCAGGAAACTGCTTTCCTATAAAAATGTCTACAAATACTTACCTTGTCTTGGTTATTGTGCCAAAATTAAGAAGTTGCTGTCCTATAGAACGGTCCAGAAATACTCACCTATTCCTGGTTATTCGCCCAAAATCAGGAAGCTGGCTGTCCTACAGAAGATTCCAAAAGTACCATCTCCTGGTGAATTTCCCAAAATCAGGAACCTGCTGTCCTATACAAGGGTCCACAAATACTCACCTTCTCCTAGTTATTGTCACAAAATCAGGAATCTGCTTTCCTATACAAGGATCCAAAAATATTCACATTCTCCTAATTATTCTCCCAAAATCAAAAAGCTGGCTTTCCTGTACAAGGATCAACAAATACTCACCTTCTCCTGGTTATTCTCTGAAAATCATGAAGCTGTATGTCAGATACAAGGTTATAAAAATACTCACCTTCTCCTGGTTAATGTCCCAAAATCAGGAATCTTCTGTCGTATACAAGGATCCACAAATACTCAACCTCTCCTGGTTATTGTCCCAAAATCAGAAAGCTGGCTGGTCCTATACAAGGTTCCAGAAATACCTTCACCTGGCTATACAAGGGTCCACAAATACTCACCTTCTCTTTGTTATTGTCCCAAAATCAGGAACCTGCTGTCCTACAGAAGGGTCCACAAATACTCACCTTCTCCTGTTGGTCTCCCAAAATTAGGAAACTGCTGTCTTATACAAGATTCCAAAAACTCTCACCTTCTCTTGGTTATTGTGCCAAAATCAGGAAGCTGCTGTCCTATGCAAGACTCCACAATTCTCACTGCCTCGTTATTCTCCCAAATTCTGGAATACTCTCCTTCACCTGGTTATTTTTCCAAAATTAAGAAGCTTCTGTCCTATAAAAGTGTCCAGAAATTCTCATCTTCTTCTGGTTATTGTCCCAAAATCAGGAAGCTGCTGTCCTATAGTAGGGGGAAAAATACTCACCTTCTCCTGTTGAATTTCCCAAAATCAGGAACCTGCTGTCCTATAGAATGGTCCACAAATACTCAACCTCTCCTGGTTATTGTCCCAAAATCAGGAAGCTGGCTGGTCCTATACAAGGTTCCAGAAATACCTTCACCTGGCTATACAAGGGTCCACAAATACTCACCTTCTCTTTGTTATTGTCCCAAAATCAGGAACCTGCTGTCCTATAAAAGTGTCCAGAAATATTCACCTTCTCTTTGTTATTGTCCCAAAATCAAGACGTTGCTGTCCTAGAGAAGGGTCCACAAATACTCACCTTCTCCTGTTGGTCTCCCAAAATTAGGAAACTGCTGTCTTATACAAGATTCCAAAAATATTCACCTTCTCCTAATTATTCTCCCAAAATCAGGAAGCTGGCTTTCCTGTAAAAGGATCCACAAATACTTTCTCCTGGATAATGTCCCAAAATCAGATAGCTCCTGTCCTACAGAAGGGAACAAAAATCCTAATCTTCTCCTAGTTATTGTGCCAAATTCAGGAAGCTGATATTGCATTCAAGGCTCCAGAAATACTCTCCTATTCGTGGTTATTCTCCCAAAATCAAGAAGCTGATGTCCAATACAAAGTTGCATAAATACTCTCCTTCTCTTCGTTATTGCTCCAAAATTAAGAAGCTTCTGTCCTATAAAAGTGTCCAGAAATACTCACCTTCTCTTTGTTATTGTGCCAAAATCAGGAAGCTGCTGTCCTATGCAAGGCTCCACAATACTCACCGCCTCATTATTCTCCCAAAATCTGGAATACTCTCGTTCACCTGGTTATTTTTCCAAAATTAAGAATCTTCTGTCCTATAAAAGTGTTCAGAAATTCTCACCTTCTCCTGTTGTTCTCCCAAAACCTGGAAGCTGCTGTCCTATAGTAGGGGAAAAAAATACTCACCTTCTCCTGTTGAATTTCCCAAAATCAGGAACCTGCTGTCGTATACAAGAGTCCACAAATACTCACCTTCTCCTGGTTATTGTCACAAAATGAGGAATCTGCTGTCGTATAGAATGGTCCAAAAATATTCACATTCCCCAAATTATTCTCCCAAAATCAGAAAGCTGGCTTTCCTGTACAAGGACCCACAAATACTTTATCCTGGATAATGTCCCAAAATCAGAAAGCTCCTGTCCTATAGAAGCGAACAAAAATGCTCACCTTCTCCTGGTTAATGTCCCAAAATCAAGAAGCTGATGTCCAATACAAAGTTGCACAAATATTCTCCTTCTGTTAGTCTTCCAAAATCATGAAGCTGATGTCGGCTACAAAGTTCCAGAAATACTCACCTTCTCCTGGTTATTTTTCCAAAATCAGGAAGCTGGCTGTCCTGTAGAAGGTTCCAAAAATACTCACCTTGTCCTGGTTAATGTCCCAAAATTAAGAAGCTTCTGTCCTATGCATGGGTCCAGAAATATTTACCTTCTCCTGGTTATTCTCCCCAACTCTGGAAGTTGATGTCCTATAGTAGGGGGAAAAAATACTTACGTTCTCCTGGTGAATTTCGGAAAATCAGGAACCAGGCTCCACAAATACTCACCTTCTCCTAGTTATTGTCACAAAATCAGGAAGCTGCTATTGTATGGAACGGTCCAAAAATATTCACCTTCTCCTAATTATTCTCCCCAAATCAGAAAGCTGGCTCTCCTGTACAAGGACCCACAAATACTTTATCCTGGATAATGTCCCAAAATCAGATAGCTCCTATCCTACAGAAGGGAACAAAAATACTCATCTTCTCTTGGTTATTGTGCCAAATTCAGGAAGCTGATGTTGCATTCAAGGTTCCAGAAATACTCACCTATTTGTGGTTATTCTCCCAAAATCAAGAAGCTGATGTCCAATACAAAGTTGCACAAATATTCTCCTTCTCCTTGTTATTTTTCCAAAATTAAGAATCTTTTGTCCTAAAAAAGTCTCCAGAAATACTCACCTTCTCTTTGTTATTGTCCCAAAATCAGGAACCTGCTGTCCTATAAAAGTGTCCAGAAATATTCACCTTCTCTTTGTTATTGTCCCAAAATCAAGAAGTTGCTGTCCTATAGAAGGGTCCACAAATACTCACCTTCTCCTGTTGGCCTCCCAAAATTAGGAAACTGCTGTCTTATACAAGATTCCAAAAACTCTCACCTTCTCTTGGTTATTGTGCCAAAATCAGGAAGCTGCTGTCCTATGCAAGACTCCACAATCTTCACCGCTTCGTTATTCTCCCAAAATCTGGAATACTTTCCTTCACCTGGTTATTTTTTCAAAATTAAGAATCTTCTGTCCTATAAAAGTGTCCAGAAATTCTCACCTTCTCCTGGTTATTGTCCCAAAGTCAGGAAGCTGCTGTCCTATAGAATGGCCCACAAATACTCACCTTCTCCTGTTGTTCTCCCAAAATCTGGAAGCTGCTGTCCTATAGTAGGGGAAAAAATACTCACCTTCTCTTGTTGAATTTCCCAAAATCAGGAACCTGCCGTCGTATACAAGGGTCCACAAATACTCAACCTCTCCTGGTTGTTGTTGTTAATTGCGAAGTCGTGTCCGACCCATCGCAACCCCATGGACAACGTTCCTCCAGGTCTTCCTGTCCTCTACCACCTTCTGGAGTCCATTTAAGTTCACACCTACTGCTTCAGTGATTCCGTCCAGCCATCTCATTCTCTGTCGTCCCCTTCTTCTATTGCCCTCCATCTTTCCCAGCATCAGGCCCTTCTCCAGGGAGTCCTTCCTTCTCATTAGGTGGCCAAAGTATTTGAATTTCAACTTCAGGATCTGGCCTTCTAAAGAGCAGTCAGGGTTGATCTCTTCTAGGACTGACCGGTTTGAATGCCTTGCAGTCCAAGGGACTCGCAGGAGTCTTCTCCAGCACCATAGTTCAAAGGCCTCAATTCTTTTGCGCTCAGCCTTTCTTAGGGTCCAACTTTCACAGCCATACATTGCAACTGGGAAAACCATGGCCTGGACTATACGCACTTTTGTTGGCAGGGTGATGTCTCTGCTTTTTAGTATGCTGTCTAGATTTGCCATAGCTTTCCTCCCCAGGAGCAAGCGTCTTTTAATTTCTTGGCTGCAGTCCCCATCTGAGGTGATCTTGGAGCCCAGAAAAATAAAATCTGTCACTACCTCCATTTCTTCCCCATCTATTTGCCAGGAATTGAGAGGGCCGGATGCCATGATTTTGGTTTTCTTAATGTTGAGTTTCAAGCCAACTTTTGCACTCTCCTTCTTCACCCGCATCAAGAGGCTCTTTAGTTCCTCTTCACTTTCTGCCATTAGAGTGGTATCATCTGCATATCTTAGGTTGTTGATATTTCTCCCGGCAATCTTAATTCCAACTTTTGATTCATCTAGCCCTGCCCTTCTCATGATGTGCTCTGCATATAAGTTAAATAGGCAGGGTGACAGTATACAGCCTTGCCGGACTCCTTTTCCAATTTTGAACCAATCAGTGGTTCCGTGTCCAGTTCTCACTGTTGCTTCTTGACCTGCATATAGGTTTCTCAAGAGACAAATGAGATGGTCTGGTACTCCCATTTCTTTAAGAACTTGCCACAATTTGTTGTGATCCACACAATCAAAGGCTTTTGCATAGTCAATGAAGCAGAAGTAGATGTTTTTCTGGAACTCCCTAGCTTTCTCCATGATCCAGCGTATGTTGGCAATTTGATCTCTAGTTCCTCTGCCTCTTCGAAAACCTGCCTGTACTTCTGGTAGTTCTCGATCCACATACTGCTGGAGTCTAGCTTGTAGGATTTTAAGCATAACTTTACTAGCATGTGAAATGAGTGCAATGGTGCGATAGTTCGAACATTCTTTGGCATTGCCTTTCTTTGGAATTGGAATGTAAACTAACCTTTTCCAATCCTGTGGCCACTGTTGAGTTTTCCAAATTTGCTGGCAAATTGAGTGTAGCACTTTTACTGCATCGTCTTTTAAGATTTTGAATAGCTCAGCTGGAATACTGTCACCTCCATTAGCTTTGTTGTTGCTCAGATTTTCTAAGGCCCATTTCACTTCACATTCTAGGATGTCTGGTTCGAGGTCAGTGACCATCTCATTGTGGTTATCTGGGACGTTAAGCTCATTCTTGTATAGTTCTTCTGTGTAGTTTTGCCATCTCTTCTTAATCTCTTCTGCCTCTGTTAGGTCCCTGCCATTTTGGTCCTTTATCATGCCCATCTTTGCATGAAACGTTCCCTTCATATCTCCAATTTTCTTGAAGAGATCTCTGGTCCTCCCTATTCTGTTGTTTTCTTCTATTTCTTTGCACTGTTCATTTAAGAAGGCATTCTTATCTCTTCTAGCTACTCTCTGGAATTCTGCATTCAATTGGGTGTATCTTTCTCTTTCTCCTTTGCCTTTTGCTTCCCTTCTTTCCTCAGCTATTTGCAAAGCTTCCTTGCATTTCTTTTTCTTTGGGATGGTTTTAGTTGCTACCTCTTGTACAATGTTGCGAACTTCCATCCATAGTTCTTCAGGCACTCTTATCTATCAGATCTAATTCCTTAAATCTATTTGTCACCTCTACTGTATATTCATTAGGAATATGATTTAGTTCATACCTGAGTGGCCTAGTGCTCTTCCCTACTTTTTTAAATTTAAGCCTAAATTTTGCAACGAGAAGCTTATGATCTGAGCCACAGTCAGCTCCTGGTCTTGTTTTTACTGACTGTATAGAGCTTCTCCATCTTTGGCTGCAGAGCACATAGTCAATCTGATTTCTATGTTGACCGTCTGGTGATGTCCATGTGTAGAGCCGTCTCTTGGGTTGTTGGAAAAGAGTGTTTGTTATGACCATCGTATTCTCTTGACAAAATTCTATTAGCCTGTGCCCTGCTTCATTTTGTACTCCAAGGCCAAACTTGCCTGTTATTCCAGTTATCTTTTGGCTTCCTACCTTAGCATTCCAATCCCCCATGATGATAAGGACATCATTTTTTGGTGTTAATTCTATAAGGTGCTGTAGGGCTTCATAGAACCGGTCAATTTCATCCTCTTCAGCACCAGTGGTTGGGGCATAGATTTGGACTATTGTGATATTGAATGGTTTGCCTTGGATTCAAATTGAGATCATTCTGTCATTTTGGGGATTGTATCCCAGTATTGCTTTTCCTATTCTTTTATTGACTATGAAGGCTACTCCATTTCTTCTGAGGGATTCTTGCCCACAGTAGTATACCTGATGGTCATCTGAGTTAAATTCACCCATTCCTGTCCATTTTAGTTCGCTGATTCCTAAGATGTCGATATTCAGTCTTGTCATCTCTTTTTTGACTAAGTCTAGCTTGCCTTGATTCATGGATCTTACATTCCAGGTTCCTATGGAGAAAAAATCTTTACAGCATCGGACTTTCCTTTCACCACCAGATATATCCACAGCTGAGCGTCCTTTCGGCTTTGGCCCAGTTGCTTCATTCTTTCTGGCGCTACTAGTACTAGCCCTCTGCTCTTCCCCAGTAGCATATTGGACACCTTCCGACCTGAGGGGCTCATCTTCCAGTGTCATATCTTTTTGCCTTTTAGTACTGTCATGGGGTTTTCATGGCAAAGATACTGGAGTGATTTGCCATTTCCTTCTCCAGTGGATCACATTTTGTCAGAACTCTCTGCTATGACCTGTCCGTCTTGGGTGGCCCTGCACGGCATAGTTTATAGCTTCATTGAGTTACGCAAGCCCCTTCGCCACCACAAGGCAGTAATCCATAAATCCTGGTTATTGTCTCAAAATCAGAAAGCTGGCTTTCCTGTACAAGGACCCACAAATATTTTATCCTAGATAATGTCCCAAAATCAGAAAGCTCCTGTCCTATAGAAGGGAACAAAAATGCTCATCTTCTCCTGGTTAATGTCCCAAAATCAAGAAGCTGATGTCCAATACAAAGTTGCACAAATGTTCTCCTTCTCCTGGTTATTGTTCCAAAATTAACCAGCATCTGTCCTATAAAAGGGCCCAGAAATACTCACCTTCCCCTGGTTATTTTCACAAAATCAGGAAGTTGCTGTCTTATAGAAGGGTCCAAAGATACTCACCTTCTCCTGGTTAATGTCCCAAAATCTGGAAGGTGTTGTCCTATGCAAGGGCCGATAAATACTCAACTTCTCCTGGTTATTGTCCCAAAATCAGGAAGCTGCTATCGTGTGGAACGGTCCAAAAATATTCACCTTCTCCTAATTATTCTCCCAAAATCAGAAAGTTGCTGTCCTAGAGAAGGGTTCACAAATACTCACCTTCTCCTGGTTATTCTCCCAGAATCAGGAAGCTGCTGTTCGAAAGACAGTTCCACAGATACCTTCTCCTGGTTATTTTTCCAAAATTAAAAAGCTTCTGTACTATAAAAGTGTCCAGAAATACTCACCTTCTCTTGGTTATTTTCCAAAAGTCAGCAAGCTGCTGTCCTATAGAAGGTTCCAGAAATACTTACCTATTCCTCATTATACGCCCAGAATCAAGAAGCTGGCTCTCCTATACAAGGGTCCACAAAGACTGTCCTTCTCCTGGTTATTCTTCCAAAATCAGGAAGCTGCTGACTTGTAGAAGTTTCTAGAAATACTCATCTGCTCTTGGTTATTGTCCCAAAGTCAAGGAGCTATTGTCCTGTAATGGGTTTCTAATGACAGTCAACTTTTCCTTTTTATAGGCTCAGAATCTGATGTCAGATACAAGGTTCCAGAAATACTCATCTTCTCCTTGTTATTCTCCCAAAATTAGTAAGCTGCTGTCCTATAGAAGTTCCTAGAAATACTCACCTTCTCCCAGTTATTTTTCCAAAATCAGAAAACTGGCTGTCCTATACAAGGATCCACAAATACCTTCTCTTGGTTCTTCTCCCAAAATTAGTAAGCTGATGTCCTATAGAAGTTCCTAGCAATACTCACCTTCTCCCGGTTATTGTCCCAAAATCATGCAGCTGCTCTTCTATAGAAGGTTCCAGAAATACTTACCTTCTCCCAATTATTGTCCCCAAATCGGGAAACTGCTGTCTTATAGGAGATTCCAGAAATACTAATCCATGTTACCTTGTTCTGCTTATTGGCCCCCAGTCACGGAGGTTGCTGGCCCTTATGAAATGTCAGAAATACTCTCCTTCTCCTAGTCATTGGCCCGATGTCAGGAAGATGGCAGTCCTGTAGAAGGTTCCAGAAATGGTCATGTTCTCTTGTTGATTGGATCCAAGTCACTAAGCTGCCTCTCGTGCTTATTGACAGACTAGAACTCACCTCCCCTGTTGCCAGAATAGATGTCACCATGTCCCAGTTAGCAGCTCAACGTCGCTCAACGTCAACGTCACTCAACCGGTTGTCAACCGTATCTGGAGGATTCGAACTCACAGTGCCTATTGCTGGAGTCGAAGTCATCCTCTCCTGGCGTTTGGCCCAGTCACCCGACCGGCTCTTATGCCAATTACAGGACTGGAACATCCCGTCTCCTGATTTTTAGCTGGTTATCTTGACCTCAAAGCGAGATTCGCTCCCATTGATGGGTCCTGTGTGCCAACCTCTCCCAACTGTCTGAGCACCTGAGCCAAAGTGGCATCACCTAGCAACCTGCCTGGAAAGTGGCAGTTGCTTAGATGAGTGACATCATCTCTGCTCTGAGGTCACAATGGAGGGAGGGGAGGGGGCCGGAGGGGCTGCAACTGCCATGGAAGGCCCAGCCATCCCCACCCAGGCTCGGAGCTGCCAGCATGGCTGCCCAAAGCCTTCGGGGTCACCTCGTCCTTCTCCCACTGAGGTCCTTCTGGGTGGGGGTCCAAAGCCCCCCCGTGAACCGCAGCTGCGCTCCCAAAAGCCCCTGCCATGGGAGGCCCCCTGGGGGCTCCTGAGGACCCTCCTGGGTGGGTGCTGTGCTTTGACCATGCTCTTCATCTCCTACGACGGGGGGGGAGGCGATGGGGAAGGTTGCCCCCCAGATCCCTGGCATCCAGGGGGGATCAGAACCCCCCCCTTCCCTCTTTTTGTCTGGCATGGGGGCCACTTTGAAGGTCTTCTGGATGTCTTTGTAACATGATCCAGCGACGTGACCCCCAATGGCCGTCTGATCATTTGGCAAAACCAAGGAAGTCAATAATTAAATTAAATACATCTAAAGGACAGCTTTCTGAAATCAAGACATTGTACTTACAAGTAGTAATCTCTCTCCTTGTTTGCACCCCAAAACATACCGGTAACCAAGGCAGTGTTCCTAGAATAGGTGTCATGCCACAAAAGAGACTTGTGCACACCCACAGGGGACAAAGGGATGGCAAAGGGATGGTTTCCACCCTTGCTCAACACCCCAATTCTTTCTTGCTCTGTTCAGGCCAAACAATCTTCAGAAAGGAGGCAACTGGTTGGAAATTGGTGGATCTGGCGATTGTTCTCACTGTCAGGAAGCTTAGTTCCAAGTTGCTTCTCTCCTCGATTAGTTTCCATCCGTTGCTTCTCGTCCTGTCTTCAGGCGCTTTGGAGAATAGGTTGACTCCCTCTTCTTCTTTGGGGCAGCCCCTTAGATGTTGGACCACTGCTATCATGTCACTCCTAGTCCTTCTTTTCATTAAACTAGACCCACGCAATTCCAGCAACCGCTCTTCATATGTTTTACTCTCCAGGCCCTAAATCATCTTGGTTGCTCTTCTTTGCACTTTTCCCAAAGTAGAATAGAATAGAATAGAATAGAATAGAATAGAATAGAATAGAATAGAATAGAATAGAATAGAATAGTGGAATGGAATGGAATGGAATGGAATAGAATAGAATAGAATAGAATAGAATAGAATAGAATAGAATAGAATAGAATAGAATAGAATAGAATAGTGGAATGGAATGTAATGGAATAGAATAGAATAGAATAGAATAGAATAGAATAGAATAGAATAGAATAGAATAGAATAGAGTAGAGTAGAGTAGAATAGAATAGAATAGAATAGAATAGAATAGAATAGAATAGAATAGAATAGAATAGTGGAATGGAATGGAATGGAATAGAATAGAATAGAATAGAATAGAATAGAATAGAATAGAATAGAATAGAATAGAATAGAATAGAATAGAATAGAATAGAATAGTGGAATGGAATGGAATGGAATGGGATGGGATGGGATAGGGTAGGGTAGGGTAGGGTAGGGTAGGGTAGAGTAGAGTAGCATAGAATAGAATAGAATAATGGAATGGAATGGAATGGAATAGAATAGAATAGAATAGAATAGAATAGAATAGAATAGAATAGAATAATGGAATGGAATGGAATGGAATAGAATCTAGAAGGGACCTTGGAGGTCTTCTAGTCCAGCCCCCCGCTCAAGCAGGAAAACTTATACCATCTCAGACAAGTGACTGTCCAGTCTCTTCTTAAAAACTTCCAGTGATGGAGCACCTACGATTTCTGAAGGCCAGCTGTTCCACTGTCTCAACATCTTTTTTGTAATGTGGTGACTGGATGCAGTGTTCCAGGTGTGGCCTTACTAAGGCTTTATAAAGCAGTACTAATACTTCACATAATTTTGATTCTATGCCTCTGTTTATACAACCAAGGATTGCATTGGCTTTTGGGGCTGCTGCCGCACACGGCTGGCTCATGTTTCAGTGATCGTCCACTAGGACTCCAAGGTCCTTCTCACAGTTAGTTCTCACTTAATGACCTAATTTCAACAAGAATGTCCATCACATATAGACATACTCAATTCCTGCCATTCCTTCAAATGTTTCAGCCTCCAGCTCCCTAATCATCTTTGTTGCTCTCTTCTGTACTCGTTCAGGAATCTCAACATCTTTTTTATATGTGGTGACCAAAATTGGGTCTGCTATTCCAAGTGTGGTCTTATAAAGTGGTATTAAAACTTCATCTGATCTTGATTCTGTCCCTCTGTTAGTGCAGCCTAGGGCATTAACGTTTTTTGATTCATATTTAAGTGATTATCCAGTTGAACTCCAAAAGTTTAGAGACTGATCCAAGATCCAAAATATGGATCACACCCTTTCTCCAATTTACGGTGAATTTTGGCCATCTGCAACCCTAAAACGGAATACATAAGACTCATAGAAGACGACGCCCATAATTTTATTCGTAAGGTTTTCTTGTTTGTTTGGTCTTTTATTAAAAAAAAATCCCATATCCTAATAACTCAACAAAGGTTTAACAATCTTTGGTAAAAATCAGACTAGATGACCTTTGGGTACCCCCCAATATTTATATTTTCTTAGCACTGAAGATATTTGGGGGGGGGCAAGGAATATCCCTAAAGAATGGCAATGCAAAATCTAGGACAGGGTTTCTCAACCCTTGAAGGTGTGTGGACTTCAATTCCCAGAATTCCCCAGCCTTCTGGGAGTTGAAGTCTACAGATTTTTCAAGAGCCACGGTTGAGAAACACGCTGATCTAGACCATTCCAGCTCTTCTGAAACATACTTTTAGTTGCATGAATTGCAACAGCCCATCTAAATCTCATTGCCCAATTGCTGGTGTAAATTACAGGGTAATTTGCACATTTAATAATTACGGGATGAGAAATATTTGATGACTCCAGCTCTTTGTGGTTACTGCTGGCATCCATCAATTGAAGAGCAAGTCTTTCCTGATTCCCTTGCAACAACTGCTTATACCCCAAAATCTTACGGCAGAAGCTTTTCCTTCTGCCCCCCCCCCCTTCCCCAACCCGGCTCTCCATCTAAAGAGCGAGGCAGACATTCAGACATCATGCAAACAGTGGTCCATTTTGCATTCGTAATTCCAGCGGTTGGCAAAAGGCAGGACACGCCTTACACGCATCACAAAGTTGCACCCTTCCTGCAACGGTCTTGTGCAACGGGCGATACCCCAAATCAGAACTGGCTCCTGGTGAATTGGGAACTGGTTTTGTCGCCTGCAGGGAAGAGGATGGAAACGTGGTTTTAGCGCCATGAACGGTGGGCTGTGAAAGTAAATCTGGAATGAAAAAAGGGATTGCAATCCCCTCTAATTCCCAAACGCCTTTGGAGCAACCTGGGAAATTCCACGTCAAGGTACTAATTGAACAGCTAGCCAACTTATGCAATATGAGATGTATGATGTAATGATGGGAATGACTCAGCAGGGTCTATGTCCCTTTAAGAGCCAGCTGGGTCTGTGTCCCTTTAAGAGCCTTCGTATAAAAGGGAAGCCTCTGCTGCTGTGTTCTCTCTCTTCTGTTTCCTGCTGTAACTGCTGTGTGTTGGATCCTGCTGTATTAACACGTGTATGTATATTGTTCCTGGTGTATGATATTGTAGATAGTGTAATATAAACCACCATTTAATATAGATCATTGTTTACTGTGTTCACTCCTGGGTTATTTCAGCACAATAAGACTGTGCACGCTCTGACATTCCACTTTTCAAATGTCCTAATATGACGCTTAATCGATCCTGCTGTGGAGACTCTGAGCTTCTTCGGGATTAATCGATTACAAACTCTGAGGATGCTCTCTGCTTATGCTGTGGAGGTAGACCTTGATTTACAACCAATTGCTCAGCGATGGTTCAGAGTTACAGCGGACACCCCAAAATTGGACATATGACCTGGTTTTGAAGTTCTGACATCCAGGATCCCTTGTGGTCATGTGACTCCATTTTTGGCACTGACTTAACAGAATGGAAGGGACCTTGGAGGTCTTCTAGTCCAACCCCCTGCTCAAGCAGGAGACCCTAGACCCTTCCAGACAAATGGCTATCCAATCTCCTCTTGAAAACCTCCAGTGATGGAGCACCCACAACTTCTGGAGGCAAGGAGTTCCACTGGTTAATTGTCCTCACTGTTAGGAAGTTTCTCCTTAGTTCTAGATTGCTTCTCTCCTTGATTACTTTTCATCCATTGTTCCTTGTCTTGCCTTCTGGTGCTTTGGAAAATAAATTGACCCCTTCTTCTTTGTGGCACCCCTTCAAATACTGGAATCCTGTTATCAAGTCCTCCCCCCAGTCCTTCTTTT
Source organism: Crotalus tigris (assembly GCF_016545835.1). NCBI lineage: Eukaryota > Metazoa > Chordata > Lepidosauria > Squamata > Viperidae > Crotalus > Crotalus tigris. Next base: position 615,911 of record NW_024097333.1, on the reverse strand, counting down.
CTCTAGATTGGCCATACCCAATTCATGCAACTGTTCTTCCTAGTTTTAGCCTCCAAGCCTTTAATCTTCTTAGTTGCTCTTCTCTGCACTCTTTCCAAGGTCACAACATCTTTTTTGTATTATGGTGACCAAAACTGGCCTGCATTTATGGCTGTTTGCAGCACCTTGGAGTCACATAACCATGATTTGTGATATTTTTGCTGGAAACCGGCGTTTATTTCTAGTTTCCAGTAAAACCTATCCCACGGTGAACATTGGAGTCGCTTAACGACCATGGAGTTCATTTAATAAACTCAAAAAATGATCACACGTAGTGATCCGCTTTATGAGCATCACAACTTACAACCAAAGTTGTGGGCTCAGTTACAGTTGTAAGGCAAGGACTACCTCTATGGCCTTCTTTCTGTCTCTCCACTTTTTTGAATAGCCGGGCACTTAATGCAGAAGTGGCTTTGTTAATTCGCTTCATATGCTGTTGGCTATTATAAGGCGTGAAAATTTCTCCCACAGCCTGGACGTCCTTTGAATCCCAATCAGTTCTTAAATGAGCAGTGGTGACACAGTGGTCCGAATGCAGTATTGCAGGCTAATTCTGCCCACTGCCAGCAGTTCGATCCTGACCAGCTCAAGGTTGACTCAGCCTTCCATGCTCCCGAGGTCGCTAAAATGAGGAGCCAGATTATTGGGGGCAAAATGCTGACTCTGTAAACCGCTTAGAGAGGGCTGTAAAGCACTATGAAGTGCTATTGCTATTGCTAAATGGTTCTCTGACTGACCTTGCAAAGCTGCCCCTGGAACTGCCTGCCACTTGAGAAAAAACAGATAACGGCGGCGGATGGACAAATTAACAAAAGAGATAAAAGAAAAGGAAGACACAGAGTATTATATAGTATGGAACAAGGTGTATGTCTGGTTGGAGACTAGAAATAATAGAGGAGAATAAATATGGAAAGGTCAAAAGTGAAAATATGTGTACACATGAAGGAAGAAAAATGTAAATAAGAAATAATGGGCTATAGGACAAATATTTAAAGAAGAATAAGGGGGAAATGTAAATATTAGATTACCGTTACGTAATTGCTGTAAAAAAAAGGAGGTATATATTGTGTGTGTATGTGTGTTATGTGTTGCTTTGTTCTGTTTTGTCTTGTTGGTTAAAAATAAAAAAGAGAAAAAACAGAAGTGTGTGGGAGACCCTTAAAAAAACTGCTGGCAGTGACCGAAATGTTGTTTATTACAAGAGGGTGGGATGTAGGGATCAGATGAAATTGTGAATAATAGTGCTCATAGATGTGCCTTTAGAAATAGATTTATAAATAAGGTTCTCACACCGAGTTTTCCAGACTTCAGTCTGTCCTCAGGATCCTCAACAGCATGGCGTGGACCTCCTCATCCATGTACCCCTGCATTGGAGAAGAATATCCCCCCCAATAATATAAGTGGCAGGAATTTCCCTTCAAAGCAAATGCCAGAAATAAATCTAATATATGTAGTCCTAGACATACGACCATAATTGGAAGCCGTGATGGTGCAGTGGTTAGTGTGAAGAGAGAAGAGAGAGAGAGAGAGAGAGAGAAAAGGAAAGAGAAAGGGAGAAAGAAGGAAAGAGAGAGAGAGAAGGAGAAAGAGAGAAGGAAATAAAGAAGAGAGAAGGAAAGAGAGAGAGAAAAGAAGAAAAAGAGAGAGCACACAAGAGAGAGAGAGAGAGAGAGGGAAGGAGAGAAGGAGAGAGAGAAGGAGAGAGGTGGGAGAGAGAAAAAAGAAAAAGAGGGAGAGAGCACGAGAGAGAGAGAGAGAGAGAGAGAGTGGGAGAGAAGGAGAGGGGGAGAGGAGAGAGAAAAAATGAGAGAGGGAGAAAGAAGGAGAGAGAGGAGGAGAGGGAAAGAGAGAAGGAGGGAGAGGTGGGAGAGAGAAAAGAAAAAGGGAGAGAGCACACGAGAGAGAGAGAGAGAGAGAAAGAGAGAGAGAGAGAGAGAAGGAGAGGGAGAGAGAGGGAGGGAGAGAGGGGGGAGAGAAGGAGAGGGGAAGAGAAGGAGAGAGAGAAAAGTAGAGAGAGGGAGAAAGAAGGAGAGAGAGAGAAGGTGAGAGGTGGGAGAGAGAAAAAAGAAAAAGAGGGAGAAAGGACACGAGAGAGAGAGAGAGAGAGAGAGAGAGAGAGAGAGAAGGAGAGGGAGAGGGAGGGAGGGAGAGAGGGGGAGAGAAGGAGAGGGGAAGAGAAGGAGAGAGAGGGAGAAAGAAGGAGAGAGAGAGAGGTGAGAGGTGGGAGAGAGAAAAAAAGAAAAAGAGGAAGAAAGCACATGAGAGAGAGGGAGGGAGGGAGAGAGAGAGAGGGAGAGAGGGAGGAAGGGAGAGAGGGAGGGAGAGAGGGAGGGAGGGAGGGAGAGAGAGAGAAAGGGAGAGAGGGAGAGCTGCTGGATGTTCCCATCTGTCTTACCTGGGCTGCATTGAGCAGGTGGGTCCTGTATACGGCCACGATCTCTTGGTGGTTCTTTTGGGCAACCTGAAATAAATCAAGAGGAGGGCTGAGAAATGGCCCTGGGGGCTCAGCGATCAGTAGCTCAACAGCCCCCTACAGGGAGTCCTCACCGTACAACGTCCTTTCAGCAACCCAGAGCCTCCCTGACCACATGCTCTGCATAACGACTGCAATGGGAGAGCTGGAATGGCCGAATTAATGACAGCAACAATTTAATGATAATTCTGGGCTCAATTGCGGTTGTAAGTCGAGAACCCAGGAAAGGAAAAAAAAAAAAAAACAGACCCAGGAAACTACAGACCAACCAGTCTAACATCAATACCTAGGAAGATCCTAGAAAAGATAATCAAAAACCAGATCTGCAAACAACTAGAAGCAAACAAAGTTATAACTAGTAGCCAGTACGGATTTGTTAAAAACAGATCATGCCAAACCAATCTTGTTTCATTCTTCGAGAAAGTGACTAAACTAATAGACCAGCGAAACGCAGTGGACGTAGTATACTTAGACTTCAGCAAGGCGTTTGACAAAGTAGACCACAACCTACTCCTTGGTAAGCTAGAAAAAGGTGGAATACACAACATCACCACCAGATGGATCTGTAGCTGGCTAACAAACCGTACTCAAGGAGTAGTCCTCAATGGCACTACATCCACACGGAGAGTTGTAAGCAGTGGGGTACCACAAGGTTCCGTCTTAGGCCCAGGACTCGTCAATATTTTCATAAATGGAGAGAATTGAAGGGGAACTCATCAAATTTGCAGATGACACCAAACTGGCAGGAGTAGCCAACACCCCAGAAGATCAACTCAGGATCCAAAAAGATCTTGACAAAGTTGAACAATGGGCCCTGTCCAACCCAATGAGTTTCAATGTGGAGAAAAGCAAAGTTTTACATTTAGGCAGGAAAAATCAAAGGTACAAGTACAGATTGAGCAAGATCTGGCTCAAAAACAGCAACTGTGAGAGGGACCTTGGAGTCCTAGTGGACGATGACTTGACCACGAGCCAGCAGTGTGCAGCAGCAGCCAAAAAAGCTAATACAATCCTGGGTTGTATAAACAGAGGCATAGAATCAAGATCACGCGACGTACTAGTACCGCTTTACAAAGCCCTAGTAAGACCACACCTGGAATACCTGCAGCCAATTTTGGTCACCTTATCACAAAAAAGATGTTGAGAGTTTGGGAAAAAAATCAGAGAAGAGCAACTAAGATGATCCAAGGCCTGGAGACCAAAACATAGGAAGAACGGCTGCAGGACTTGGGTTTGGCTAGTCTGAAGAAAAGAAGAAATAGGGGAGACATGATAGCAGTGATCCAGTATTTGAGGGGCTGCCACAAAGAAGGGGGGGGTCACATTATCCACCAAAGCACCAGAGGGCAGGACGAGAAACAATGGTTAGAAACTGAACAAAGAGAGAAGCAACCTGGAACTAAGGAGAAATTTCCTGACAGTGAGGACAATTAGCCAGTGGAACAGCTTGCCACCAGAAGTTGTGGATTTTTAAGAAGAGACTAGTCTGAAATGGTCATAGGGTCTCCTGCTTGAGCAGGGGGCTGGACTAGAAGACCAATCTCTACTCTGATTGACTAACTGGGATTGGGACATTTCATGATTCCCTTCCCAAAGTGGAGCACTGCTTTAGGAGATTTCCAGCATCTCCAAAATCTCCTAGAGCAGTGGTTCTCAACCTTTTTAATGCCGTGACCCCCAACCGTCGTAAGTCAAGGACTACTCAACCGGTCGTAAGTCGAGGACTACTCAACTGGTGCAGCACCGTTTGCAGAATGGGGCTTTTGGCGGGCTCAGCAGGGCAGAGACAGCCTGGACAATTCCTATTGGCTTTGGAAAGCCAATAGAATTAGACTCTATTCAAGAGAGTCTATTCTATTGGCTTTCAAAAGCCAATAGAATAAAACGGAGGAGCACAGCTAAGGAAAAGGGGGGGGGGAATGGCGGACTGCGTTGTTTGGCGACCCCCGTGAAATGGTCGTTCGACCCCAAATGGGGTCCCGACCCACAGGTGGAGAACCACTGTCCTAGAAGCTGCGGGTTCAGGGATGTCCACCAGGACGTGGTCACAAAAGTCAAGATGGCGGTCGTGCCGCTGTGATCAATCCTCCACCTCATCGATCAGAGGTGGAGAGAGATGGCTGAATTTAAACCAGATTCGAGTTTTCTAATCCAGATCGAATACCGTAGTGCAGGGTGTTTCTCAACATTTTCAATTCCTGATTTATTTATTTTTTTTTTTGGGCTGCAAAAGCCTTGGTTGGGATCGCCAGGATCAACTTGTTGAAATATGAAAAACGCCAGCACTAGAATCGGTTTATATCACACGTGTCACACCCCCATATCAAGTCCTACGTGGCTCACCTCGTTCTGCAGGATCAGGCGGGTGCGTTCGCTGCGCAAGTTAAGGATTTCGCTCGAGAGCTTTTCCGTCTCCTTCAGCAGCTTCTTGATCTGAGGGGAAACAGAACAGAACCGTACAGGTGGTCCTCGGCTTACGACCACAACGGAGCCCCCAAATTTCTGTTGTTAACCGAGACAGTTGTTAAGTGAGCATTTCCCCATTTAAGGACCTTTCCTGCCACCATCGTTAAGTGAATCGCTGCGGTTGTTCAGTTGGTAACGTGCTGGTTAAGTGACTCCGGCTTCCCCACTGACTTTGTTGGTCAGAGCATCACAACGTGCAATCACGTGACCCCAGGATATCGCAACCGTCATAAATCGGAGTTAGTTGCTTGCTCCGCCCCCACCCCATGGTCACGTGATCGCCTTTTGTGTACTTGGCAACATGGCTGCATTTACAGCTGTTTGCAATGCCCCTGAGTGTGTTGTACAGTATTTTGGGGGAAGATGTCATTCAACACTAAGTATTTTCTAAGTGAGTATTTAATACTAAGTATTAGTACCCCTTTATAAAGCCCTAGTAAGACCACACTTAGAATACTGCATCTAGTTTTGGTCACCACGCTATAAAAAAGACGTTGAGACTCTGGAAAGAGTGCCAAGAAGAGCAATAAAGATGATTAGGGGGCTGGAGGCTAAAACGTAGGAAGAACGGTTGCTGGAATTGGGTATGTCTAGTTCAGGGGTAGGCAACCTTGGCTCTTTTATGACGGGTGGACTTCAACTCCCAGAATTCCTGAGCCAGAATGGCTCAGCATGGAAACCTCTCCATTTCTCCTCAGCATGGCTGACTGAGGAATTCTGGGAGTTGAAGTCCACGAGTCATAAAAGAGCCAAGGTTGCCTACCCCTGGTATAGGGTCTCCTGTTTGAGTAGGGGCTTGGACTAGAATAGGGGTAGACCACCTTGGCTCTTTGATGACTCGTGGACTTCAACTCCCAGAATTCCTGAGCCAGCCATGCTGAGGGGAAAGGGAGAGGTTTCCAAGCTGAGCCATGCTGGCTCAGGAATTCTGGGAGTTGAACTCCACGAGTCATGAGGGGGCCATAGTTCCCCCATTCTGGCTCAGGAATTCTGGGAGTTGAAGTCCACGAGTCATAAAAGAGCCAAGGTTGCCTACCCCTGGTCTAGTTTAATGAAAAGAAGGACCGGGGGTGACATAATAGCAGTCTTCCAATATTTGAGGGGCTGTCACAGAGAAGAAGGGGTCAAATTATTCTCCAAAGCTCCTGAAGGCAGGACGAGAAGCAACGGATGGAAAGTAATCAAGGAGAGAAGCAACCTAGAACTAAGGAGAAACTTCCTATCAGTGAGGACAATCAACCAGTGGACCTGCTTGCCTCCAGAAGCTGTGGGTGCTCCACCACTGGAGGCTTTTAAGAAGAGACTGGACAACCACCTGTCTGAAATGGCACAGGGGGTTGGACTAGAAGATCTCCAAGGTCCCTTCCAACTCCGTGATTCTGTTCAAAGATGCCCCTCACCCTTCGGTTCTTACCTTGACGTCTCTCTCCTGGCACATCTTGGCGATATCGTCCACCTTCTTATTCAGCTTGTCCACCGTGCCCTCCAACTTCTGGGACTTCCCTCTCAGCTCTTCCACTTCCTCCTCGTGCTCCAGAGCTTCGGCCATCAGCTCTTGAGTCTTCTGCTGTTCACGGTCAAGGGCTTCTCTGTGATGGGCAGATGCTCCACTGGCTTCATCGTATTTCTCCCGGAGGGCCGCCAGCTCCTCCCCTAGGACCTGGGCCCTGGTGGACAGCATGCTGCAGATCTTCTCATACTTGCTAAGGACCTGCTCCTCCTCCTGGCGCAGATCAGCCATCTGGGCCAGGACTCGGTCCAGGAGCTGCATCAGGCTGACCACCTTGACGCCACCTGGGGTCCCTTGAGACGCAACCAGCAACTTCTTCATCTCCTGCAAGCCTTTCTCCAGTTCCACCATCTGCTCTCGGATTCTCCAGTTTTCTCCGATGACCTCGGAGGCCTCCAAGAAGATCTCTTGACCAAGTTGGTCCTTGCCAGGGCTCCTGGGATCCGGCGGGAGGGTTCGGTCAACCTGCAGGGCATGGTTCTCCTCTTCCATCTCGGACACCAGCTGCAAGGCTTCGTTCTGCTTCCTCACCACGTTGTCCAGCTTCCAATGGAGCTCCTTCAAGATGCAGCTGTCTAGGTTTTCGCCAACTCTACCGCCGGCCTCTTGGGTCACCTTCTTGAGGAAGTTGTTCCTCACAAACGTCATCTCCTTCCTCTGCTCCTCCAGCTTCAGGCGCAGCTTCCCCGATTCCTCTTTCTCCAACGAGAGCTCGTGGGACAGGAACTCCACGGTCCGTTTCAGCTCTTCCATCAGGCGCTCGGTCTTCTCCGCCCGAGGAGAACTCTCTTTGGGGCCATGTAACTTCTGAAGCTCTTCCTGAAGCTTCTCCCTTTCCCTGCTCAGCTGGGCCAATTCTTGTACCAGGCCACCGTTGTTCTGCTTGAGGTCCCACACCTCCTTCTCCAGGTCAGAGCTTCTCCGGCACGGACGGGCCCTGCTTTCCATCACCTCAGATTTCGGCCTGAGTTTCACCTGCCCCACAAGACCGTTATGGAGCTGGGGCTTTTCTACCCCACTTTTCTGCAGCTCCTCGGGGGTCTCCAAGTGGCCCGGCTCGTGACCACAACCATTCTTCTCTTCTTCAGGAAGGCCATTGCCGTTGACCAAGGTTTTGGAAGGAGACTCCAAAATGGCTTCCTGCAAAGGCCGGGCTTTGTCCAGGAGAGCAGTACAGGCCTGCTCCAGCTTGACCAGAGCCCCCTCCAGGCCGGCGACCACCTTCTTCCAGGCCGAGATGCACTTCTTTACCGCGCCGGATGGCACCGCTTGGAATTGCAGCCTGCTGCGGACAGCCTCCTCGGCTTCCTTCTTCAGGTCCTCGTTTTCGGCCAGCATGGCCGCCATCTCCTCCCGGGCCCGGGCCTGGGTCTCCTCCATCTCCTTCATGCACTGGGCCACCTTCGCCCGGGCAAGGCTGCTCTCGGGAGGCCCGGCCAGATGTTTTCCCAGGAGTCCCCGGAGCTTTTGGTTCTCGTCGCCCAACCGCAGCGCCCGGGCCTCCATCTCCTTGAGGGCCGCGCTCTGCGACTTCTTCTTGGCTTCAAAGACCCCGATGACGGCCCTCATGTTCTCCATGTGCCCCTCCATCTCCTCCACCCGCCTGGCCGCGCTGGCCTTCTCCTCCAGGGCTGCCTGCAGCTCACTTTGCAGGCGCTTCAGCTCCTCCGCCTCCTCCTCGCCAGGCCACTGGACCCTCCCAGGCTGGAGCCTGGTGGGACTGGCCATCACCTCTTGGGTTGAAGCTTTGGGCAGCTCCTTCTCTGCTTCCTGCTGCTTCTTCCTCTCCTTCAGCTCTCGCACTTGCTGGGCCAGAAGGTCCAGGCAGTGGTCCTCCTCCATGTGGTCGTGGCTGTGGCGCTGACTCGGCTGCCGCCAGTTGCGATTCCGGCCCTCCCAATCCGGCAGGATCTGGCTGATCTCCTGCACTTGGTCCCAGACCTTCTCCTTCAAGGACTGGCTCCCCATGGAGAGGGCCTGGCACTCTTTCGTCTTTTGGTCCAGCTGCAGCTCCAGCTGGATCACTTTCATCTTTTCCTCCCGGAATCGGCTCCGCCATTCCCGTAACTCGGGGCCTTCCTCCGCCTCTTCTTCGTTGTCGCTCTGGTCTCCCGCCTCGCTCGGGAAGGCCAGGCTGCTCACGTCGGTCTCTCTCCCGCTCTCCGAGGGCACCTGCGCAAAAAGGGACAGACATCGCCCAGGGCAGTGATGGCGAACCTTTTAGAGACCGAGTGCCCAAACTGCAACCCAAAACCCACTTATGTATTGCAAAGTGCCAGGGCCACATCAGCATTGGGGTGCTCTCAGGCGGAGGAGGGGGGCGTGGCTCACTGGGTGGGCATGGCCGCTGGGTGGGCATAGCTGCGGTGGTCACGGCAGACTGGGTGGGCGTGGCTGGGGTGGGTGGGCTGGGACCAGGGTGGCGGGGATCAGTCCCTCACCATCTCCAGGGCATCCCCAGGGCTCCAACGCCGCTCACTCGCTCACTTCCTGCCCCGTTGCTTCCAAACGCCACATGCTCGCTACTCTGGCGAACTTTGCTGGGGCAACAGCGTGCATACCCACAGAGTGCCGCCTCTGGCACACGTGCCATAGGTTCGCCACCACTGACCCAGGGAGCCCGCAAATTGCCACTGTTCCTTTAGCGACCATTCAAAGTTACGTCACTGGGGGGAGAAAGTGACTTAGGACCGGTCCTCACACTTAGGACCCTTGCAGCATCCCCCGTGGCTACCTGATAAAAATTTGGGTCCCAGGCGACAGGGGGTGGATTTATAAGGCTTGCAATATCCTGGGGGGGGGGTCGCCTGCTCCTCATGTGCAGTTTTCCCAAGCAAAGTCAATGGAGGCAGCGGGATTCGCTTAACGACCACCCGATTCATTTAACAACTGCTTAACAACTACAGGTGGTCCTCAACTTGCAACCGTTCATTTAGCCGTGGTTCAAAGTTACAACGGAGCTAAAAAAAAGGGGGGGGACTTAAGACTGGTTCCCACACTTATGACCATTGCAGCATCCTCGTGGTCACATGATCAAAATTTCAGCGCCTGGCATCTATTTACAACGCTTACATTATCATGTGATCCCCGTTCACGAATTTCCCAGCCAGCTTCTGGCAAGCAAAAATCAAAGGAGGAAGCAGGATTCTCTTAACAACCACCTGATTCACTTAAGAACGGCAGTGATTTGCTTAACTACAGGAAGTCCTCGGCTTACAACAGTTCATTTAGTGACTGTTCAAAGTTACAGCAGCGCTGACCAAAGTTACCTATTGCTGTTTACCACAATTATGACCCAAAATTTGGACTGTTGGCAACCGGCTCATATTTACGACGGTTGCAGCGTCCCAGGGTCATGTGATCCCATTTTGTGACCTTCTGACAAGCCAAATCAATGGGGAAGCCGGATTCGCTTAACAACCGTGACAGTAACTTCACAACTGCAGCGATTCGCTTAAAAACGGTGGCAGGAAAATGGGGCAAAACTAATTTCACAGCTGTCTTGCATAACAAGAGAAATTTTGGGCTCAGTTGTGGTCGTAAGTCGAGGATTACCTGTATGGTGGTGCAAAGCCAGGAGGAGTTCCTAATGTTCGGGACTCAACTCTCAGCTCATGTCAAGATTTTTAATATGCTTCCCAACATCGAAAGTAGCAAAGAGGGGTGGAAAACTGGTTCTCCATGCAGCTAGTCCTCAACCTATGACAATTGAGCCCCAAATTTATGTAGCTAAGTGGGACATTTGTTAAGTGAGTTTTGCCCCATTTTATTGCCATATTTGTTAAGTGAATCATTGCAGTTAAGTTAGTAACCTGGTTGTTGTTGTTAATAATAATAATAATACCAATAGCAATAGGCTCCTTGGGTGCAATCCCAAAACAACTGGTGCACCACTTGAACACCATTGGCATTGACAAATTCGCTATTAGTCAATTGCAAAAGGCGACCTTACTAGGAACTGCTTCCATCCTGCGACGATATCTGTAATACCATCAAACATCCACATCTGCCTATCCCAGGTCCTTGGGAAGGACTCGATAGGTAGACAACATGCCAAATCCAGTCTGAACATCTGGCTGACTGTGCGATGATCCATAAATAATAATAATAAAGTTGGAAGGGACCTTGGAGGTCATCTAGTCCAACCCCCTGCTCAGGCAGGAAACCCTGTACAATTCCGGGCTGTCCAGTCTCTTCTTAAAAGTTAGGCTTAAGTTAAGCTACCCCCATGGACTTTGCTCATCAGAAGATCACATGACCCCAGGACATTGAGACCGTCATAAATGCGAGTCAGTTGCCAAGCATCCAAATGTAAATCACGTGACCATGGGGGATGCTACAACGGTCATAAGTGTGAAAAATGGTCATAACTCACTTTTTTCAGTGCCGTTGTAACATCGAACCGTCACTAAGTGAACTGTCGTAAGTTGAGGACTACCTGTACAGATCTGAAACTAATCCTGAGATCAGGGAAGATTTTTTGTTAATCTGACCACATACAAGTCAGGAGGGCATGAACATTCCAGCCAGAAAAAGAGGGAAATGGAGTCTTTAGGAGGACATCCTCCATTTATGGCCCCAAGGGAGCCTCTGCCCATCCCGAGTCTTAATTCGTGACAGTCCTAATTCAGGTCATCCATGTGACCAGCCCAATTTTACAACCTTTTTGCCAGCAGTCATTGAGGGAATGCTTGGTTGTTAAGTGATCCAATGAGCTTGTTTGCCTGAAAACTGGAAGTAAAACGCCAGATTCCCACAAAACTCTTGTAAAATGCAGTCCAGTCGTGGGACCGTGGGACACTGCAGTGGCCGTAAGTTGAGGACTACCTGTATAAGGACGATGAAGCGTTTGGAAGTCACTGCTGCATTGTACAAGGGAGTTAAAACAAAAAACAAAACAAACCCCCAAATTGCTAGCGTTAAAGCTTTTTTTTAAAAAAAAAAAAAACAAACAACCCTGGCTCTTTTAATTGAAACCGTTAATGGCTGCTCTTACCTGGGAACCAGTTTCTGACGAATCAAATATCCCCAGTTCTGTGGAAAGAGAAAGACCAAAGGTGAAGGGGCAGAAAATATTTGTCCGGGACGTCAGGTTCTTTTACAGGGCTGGGGCGGGGGGGGGGGGGGTGCTTCTCTGCCAGGTTTCTGGGGACCCCTTTACTGCTTTTGTAAACTTCACATGGGCTCCATCCACTGGTGGAAAAATCACCCAGTGTTTCATATCTCTATCTATCTATCTACCTACCTACCTACCTATCTCTAAAACATTTATCCGTCTATGTGTCTGTCTGTCTAACTATTTCTATCCTTCAATGCTGGCTGTGGAATTCTGGGAGTTGAAGTCCACATGCCTTAAAATTGTCAAGGTTGAGAAACACTGTACTATACTATACTATACTATACTATACTATACTATACTATACTATACCATACCATACCATACCATACCATACCATACTATACTATAACTATACTATAACTATACTATAACTATACTATACTATACTATAACTATACTATAACTATACTATAACTATACTATAACTATACTATACTATTACTATACTATAACTATCCTATCCTATCCTATCCTATCCTATCCTATCCTATCCTATACTATTATAAGTGAATTAAAAAAATTACTGAAGGGAAAAAAAAGAGGTATCACACATACCAATTAAGACAGCTTTGCTACCAAATTGACACAAGCAGCGATTTCTCCACCCGGATCCCCCGTACCTCGTTTTTTCCACTTCTTCAAGGCAGTCCGGACCTGTCTCCGGAGAATCCGGTTCTTACTCCGCGTGGCGTAGTGCACGGCATCGTGGCCTGTCTGGTCCATCAAAGCCACGTTGGCTCCGTTCTGCAGAAGCAAGTCAGCTGCCTCCACACCCCCAGTTTCGCAGGCTAGGATGAGCGCCGTCCTGAGGAAAACGGGTAGAGATTGTGCGTTTGTGTGAATGCTTTTGCCTCGTGAGTGCCAAAAAGCAGGGACCTCCCCAAGAAGTTCTGAAAAGTTATTATTATAATAATAATAAAGTTGGAAGGGACCTTGGAAGTCATCTAGTCCAACCCCCTGCTCAGGCAGGAAACCTTATACCATTTCGGACAAATGGCTGTCCAGTCTCTTCTTAAAAACTTCCAGTGTTGGAGCATTCACCGCTTCTGGAGGCAGGTTGTTCCACTGGTTAATTGTTCTCACTGTCAGGAAGTTTCTCCTTAGTTCCAGGTTGCTTCTCTCTTTGGCTAGTTTCCATCCATTGCTTCTTGTCCTGCCTTCAGGTGCAGTATATTTAACAGTATAACACAGTTGGAAGGGACCTTGGAGGTCTTCTAGTCCAACCCCTTGTTCAAGCAGGAGACCTTATACAGGTTACAACCACAACTGAGCCCAAAATTTATGTTGCTAAGTGAGAAATTTTGTAAGTGACTTTTGCCCCGGATTCATTTAATGGCCGTTACTAACTTAACTACAGTGATTCAACTTAACAAATGGGCAAGCAAAGTCGCAAAATGGGAGAAAACTCGCTTCACACATTTCTCACTTAGCAACATAAATTTGGGGGCGTAAAATGGGGGCAAAAAGTCAATGTCTGTCTTAGTCGCAGAAAGAGCCGAGGTGGCGCAGCAGTTCGAGTGCAGTACTGCAGGCCACTTTAGCTGACTGGGTTCAGCAGGTCAGCGGTTCAAATCTCACCGGCTCAAGGTTGACTCAGCCTTCCATCCTTCCGGGGTAGGTCAAATGAGGACCCAGATGGTTGGGGGCAATGTAAATATATATATATACATTGCTTACTGGTGTACACCGCTTAGAGAGTGCTTGCACTTAAAGCGGTATATAAGTCTCATAAATAAATAATAAATAAATAAATAAATTTTGAACTCAATTGTGGTCGTACGTCACCAGCCTACACTGGACTGGACTGATACCAATGCACCCCAATAATATAATGTACTACTTGTGTTGTAATAATAAAGTGTATTTTTTTTAAAGGAAAAAAAAAAGGAACTCTCCTCCGCTTGCCACAGAGATGAATTTGGACCTCAGGGAGTAGCTGGTGCAATTCTTCCCACATCTGCTCCCACCTCTGGATTTGAGGGACACCTAGTTCTCTAGGCTAATAAACCTTTTGCCTGCCCCGATTCCAGGTTGCTGAATTCTGTGGCCTGCCTCGCAGGGTGGGTGTTTGCAAACGGGAGACTCACTTGCCATCCTTATCCAGGAGATCGACCTTGGCCCCTCTCTGGAGCAGCTGAGAGCAGATGGCCGTCTGGTTCCCCTGCGCCGCAATCATCAGGGGCGTCCGCTCATTCTGGAGCCAACAGGAGACACCAAAAAACTCAATTTTGGGCCCAAAGCGGGGAACAAAGAACAGGAGCAAATTAAGGATGAGCAGGGGCTGGTTCCGGAACCCATCATGCACTCCCATGATGGCCAAATCTGGCCCTAGGTTGAGCCTCAGCTTACTTCTTCCAAAAAGCAACCACATTGGAAGATCATTTAAAACCAATTTATTGCAGTACTTTGATAAAGTGGGGTCTCCCTCTGAAAAAGGGGAGCCTGCAAAAATGGCCTAGGGTCGCTTTTATCGTTAGCCCAACAAAGAACTTCAAAGTAAAAGTTGATTGGTTTAGAAATGGTCATCTGTCCAGTTCCATCCCATGAATTAAAACATCCAATATATGTGATATATGTATATATATATGTATATATTTGTTTTCTGAGGTTTTTGCGGGTGTTTGTATGTAGGTCTTTGGTTATTTGGATTTTCTCCCGCGTAAAATTGGAAGTGTCTTGGCGACGTTTTGACGAAGTCCCATTCGTCATCTTCAGGCTGGTGTTTTCGGTTTCATGCTTCTAGGAGCTACGATCACACATTGCTCCTAGAAGCACGAAGCCAAAAACACCAGCCTGAAGATGACAAATGGGATTTCGTCAAAACGTCGCCAAGACACTTCCAATTTTACGCGGGAGAAAACCCAAATAACCAAAGACCTACATATGTATATGTGTATATGTATATATATGTAAATATGTATACGTACATGTATATTTATATAATAGCCATAGAAGACAGTATTGTATTCTGAATAAAAATAGAAGAAAAATTTGCAAAGGAAAAACATCAGAATGGAAATGGATAAGATATAGATAGTCCTCAACTTACAACAGTTTGTTTAGGGACCGTTCGAAATTACAATGGAACTGGAACATAAGTAACTTATGACCATTTTTCACAGTTACGACCATTGCAGCATTCCCCCATGGTCACGTGATCAAAATTCAGACGCTTGGCCACTGACTCGTATGTATGACGGTCGCAGTGTCTCCCGGGGAAACCAAATTCACTTAACAACCGTGTTCCTAACTTAACAACGTCGGTGATTCACTTAACAACAGGGGATAAGAAAGGTTGTAAAATGGGGCCAAACTCACTTAACGAATTCTTACTTAGTCAGAGAAATTTTGGGCTCAATTGTGGTCATAAGTCAAGGACTTTCTGCACCGGCTAGTAGTTAACAGTTCAGAGAATCCACCCACTGGCCTAAGACCACGGGAAAATGTATATGGACTTCAATTCCCAGAATTCCTCAGCCAGCAGAGAGAACATACACACACCTGCCAGAATACTTTGGACAAAAATCCATATATTCTTATGTACAAGGTATAAATTTGCATTCGGTTGGGGGACATTATCTGCAAAAATAACAGATGATATGGAAAATTGCAAACAAATTAGCAAGCACCAAAATGGTTTTAAAATTCAATCTGAACCTTCTTTTTTTTTTTTTTTTTACAAAAGCCTTTAATTATTAAAAAAAAAAAACAGCAGGAAAAAAAGGAGACCAAAACAAGAAAATGACATATGGATCATTTCACTTGTTAAGTTTTTCTCCAGTTTCTTAGTTTTGTTTTTAAAGTTCAGGCTGAAATGAAATATATACGATTTTCTCACGAATGTATATAAGTGTATGCATATAGATATAGATATACAGACACATATACATATTCCCTGACAGTTTCAATTCCATTAAAATATATAGTAGGAATATTTCTCACAAAGATGAGGCACTTCAAAAGAAGTTATTGTCACCCACTTTTATATATTAGCAAAAATGAGCAAGAATGATAAAATGAAATGGGCAGATTAAGTAACTACCATTATGATCTGATTCAGCCTTCCCCAATCTGGAGGGTGGAGTTTTTTTCCATTTTTCAATGGAGTTTTACTTCCCATAAAATAGTATTATTTACTACTCAGCTCATAAAAAAAGAGTACATTCCAATAATCAAAAATAGTCGATAGAAAAGAGTCCTGAACAACTAAATTAGTAAATCACTTACCTTATCGGTGACATCAAGGAACGCTTCTTGGTCGCAGAGAAGTAACACACTGGAGGCACAGCCGGATAAAGCTGTTGGTGGGATTAAAACAGTGTTTAAATGTTGAAAACGTCAGCTTTCTACAATGTGCCCATCACAGTAAATGCCATTTTCAGAACCAAATTTAACAGACCACTGTAAAAAAAAAAAAGTATTGCAGCAAATATTACTAATCTCTGCTGAACATCATAAACCCTAAATTTCTTTTCTTTTCTTTTTTGAAAAATAAAGAAGGAATGTATCACTAGCAAACACACACTTACTCAAAAGTAAGTCTCCATGCAATCTGTAGGAAAATGGTTGTCCTTAATTTCAGCTTCCAACATCAAGAGGCTTCAACCTTCTGTCTTCATTCATGGGATTTTACGTGAGATGGGCGTTAATGAACTTTATTTATTAAGCTTACATCCCACTCATCTAGCTTGTATTCCATTTGTAACCCTCATGTTCTTTCCATCTTTCTTTTCAACTCACTCTCCCAGCACACTTTTAATTTATTTAGCATATGGCATCTACAGAGGTCATGCAGTCACTGTTATACAAATGTATTTAAATAAAGCGATATATATTGTACATAGATATATTGTACATATGTACATATACCATATAAATTGTAAGATACAAGCAACAAAGTACATATACTTCCTTGTGTGTCCAACCACACTTGGCTAATAAAGAAATATATATTTCTTTATAGATGGAAAGAACAGGAGAGTTAGAATGCTAGATGATTAGGGAGCTTGCCTATATAGTTGCCTTTCTCTGCTAACTCTGGTGACGTCAGTAGTTTGGCTGACGAAAGCTCAGTAACTCATTTATTTACAGGCTTATTTATATTAAACGGTCCTGTTTATTTTTATCCTGGGGTTCGGTTTTCTATATTTTTATTGACATGTGTATGCCCAGGATTCGCATTTTAATGATATTAAGGATATATATATATATATATATATATATATATATATATATATATATATGCAGGTCTTGGATATATATATATATGCAGGTCTTGGTGTATTCGGGTCTTGTCCCGTGTAAGATTGAGAGTATCTTGGCAACATTTCGCCAAGATACTCTCAATCTTACACAGGACAAGACCCGAATACACCAAGACCTGTATACCTATACCCATGAAAATCTACGAAAACAAATATAGGCTCAAATCTCAGAAGGGTAAGTTTGGCTGAAGAGAGTTAAGAAACTCGAAATAGCTATCCCATTCTCCCTTAATTCTTTGTTAGCAATCCAAATTTTATAATATATATATATATATCATATGGTTTTACCTTTATTTTAATATTTTATCTCTGATAGCGTTGTCCATCATCTATCTATCTAAAATATTAAACTAAGATAAAACCATAACAAAATTACAATTAATTCTCCCAGCACAATTAGTTCACAAGAAAAACTCAGAACAGCTACACAGGTTTGGTACACAACCTTCTGCTACCATTTTTAATATCAGAAGCAGAGCAATTGAATAATTAATCTCCCAGGTTTAACTAATTTAATGTATGTGGTTTATGATTAAATGTAAATCAAATGCAGGATTTGTCCAGGCCTTCGTTTTCTCACCCTTTGTGTCTCCCCAGACATGCCAGTAAGAATCTGGGAAAAAAAGTTTTGCAACCCTGGGCTAAAGTCACAATATGGTTTGCTTGTTTAGCAAGGTATGTCAGCTCAGCCAGTGTGGTTTGTGACTACAGCTTTAAAAGAAACTGTAGTTAAATAAACCATAGCTTAGTGCAATGTGGGAAACCATGAGTAGTTTTAAAACAACTGGCTGGACTCCGTGAGTTGAAGGCGCAGAAAAAAATTGCAGCAACGAAAAATAATAACTACTGTAAATAAATAGTTCTAAAATACTGCAAATAGTTCTGCTGCAAGAATTCTCCTGATTCTGCTCACAGGCGATTAAAGATGCAAGTGATGTAATTTAACATCTGCATTTCCTTAAAACCAAGCATGAAATTATAGCGAGGCAATTAAGTGGATTTATGATGGAAGCTCAAAGCTGCATCAGTAATTTTTTTTTATTTTTTGCTCTCTTTGCAAATTCTGTGGGAGGCTTTTGCCAACATGTCTGCAAAACTTTAGAGCTAAGCAATTGGTGCTCACCTGTTTGAAAAGGTAAGCAAAGCTTGGTTTACCTGTTAGCTGACCAGCCTCCTTCAGCAGGAGATGGATCTATGCAAGCCTCACACACCCTCGAAAGACACCAGGACTTGTTCCAGCCTGTCCTGATGCTACTTTTAAAAATCCATCCCTTTTCTTGACTGCTTTTATAGCAAATTTTATGGGCCAATCAGAGCTCTAGCATACTATCAATGTATTTGCAGGATATGATACTAATTTTCCTTGAGCGTCACAGCTGGAGGAAAGGGGTGGCCACTTGCATAAAAACAAAGTAACATAGCCCTGGAGTTCCCAACCACACAACTTGATGTTGTGAAACTGACTAGATCGTGTTCCCTGATAAAATACAATTATGAAATTGAGAGAACCAAGCATTCTCAGGGGAAGTTACTCGGAGGCTGCAACCCTAATGAATCTGAGCAGAGAGCAGAGCCTGGATGGTACTGGAAGCAAAGAAGGATCTAAGTTGGTTAGGGCTTGAATGGGATGGGAGACCACCTGGGAATCCCAAAGCTGGAGGTTCATTGGAGAATTCAAATAACACCCCCCAAGAATAATAGAATAACACAGTTGGAAGGAACCTTGGAGGTGTTCTAGTTCCAACCCCCTGCTCAAGCAGGAGACCCTATACCAGAGTCTCTTCTTAAAAGCCTCCAGTGACGGAGCACCCACAACTTCTGGTGGCAAACTGTTCCATTGGTTAATTGTTCTCACTGTGAGGACCTTTCTCCTTAAATTTAGGTTGCTTTTCTCCTTGATTAGTTTCCATTCATTGTTTCTTGTCCTTCTGCTGCTTTGGAGAATAGGCTGACCCTCTCTTCTCTGTGCTAGCCCCTCAAATATTGGTCCTCTTTACACTAGACTAGACATACCCAATTCCTGCAACCTAAGTAGCTGCCAGCCCTCTGATACGTTTTGTTGCTCTTTTCTGCACACTTTCTAGAGCCGTGGTTCTC
This sequence comes from Crotalus tigris, assembly GCF_016545835.1. Taxonomy (NCBI): domain Eukaryota; kingdom Metazoa; phylum Chordata; class Lepidosauria; order Squamata; family Viperidae; genus Crotalus; species Crotalus tigris. The sequence goes on along the minus strand of NW_024097333.1, from coordinate 596,943 downwards.
AACCTTCCTAATGCCGCGACCCCCAACCAGGTGGTCGTAAGTCGAGGACTACCTGTATTTCCCTGCGGGTGGGGGCAGGAGGGGCGGGGTTTGCTCCCTCTCATTCTCTCTCTCACTTTTTATTTTTCTCTCTCTGGCGCGCACGCTCCACCTCCTCTCCTGCGGCTGGAGCGCACGGCGGGCAGCCGAGGGGGCACCGCCAATAGAATAGACTTATTGAATAGAATATTGGCTTTCAAACGCCAGTAGAATAGACTCTCTTGAAGAGAGTCTATTCTATTGGCTTTCAAAAGCCAATAGAATAAGAGGGAGTAGCATAGCTCAAGAAAAAGAGGAAAAAAACAAAACAAAACAAAAAATGCCGGACTGTGTTTCACGAGGATTTTACGAGGAAAAACTCCAGGACTTTGGCGACCCCCGTGAAATGGTCGTTCGACCCCAAATGGGGTCGCGACCCACAGGTTGAGAACCGCTGTTCTAGAGTCTTTTTTATAGTAAAGAAACAGCCGCTTCTGTCCTCATGGAGGGATCTAAGAACTAGATGCAAGTCTGGCGACTTGGTAGGATGCCTGGAAAAACTTATTATTCATGTTTAAGTTCTGCTAAGGTGTGCAGAACTGCAGATTATCAACGGGCTGTTTAAAAAGCAGGAACAGCCCCTTCTCTTATGTGATTGTGCTGTTCCTATGCCAAAGCAGTTGCCCTTGGAAGAAATGTTTAATTTGGGAGGAAAAAGCCATAGAAGTTCGCAGAATCCTAAGACTCACCAGCCCAATGTAGAGGTGTACGGTTCTCTCCATCCACACAGTCTTCATTTGCTCCGTGCTGCGAGAAAAAAGGACAGTATACTCCTTACCGTAATACATGTCTAATGTCCTGTGTTCTAATAGCTTTTAATAAAAAAAATTAGCAACAGTATAACATGAAACATAAGACTGATTTTTTCCCCCTGCAATTAAACTCATCCCACAAAGTTGTGAAATTAGTCGCTGCCAAACAAAAATAATACTCTATTTTTCCACTTGGGGATTTTCTCTAAATACGATTCCTGCAGAGGTGCCAGAAAAACAGAGTTGGGGGTCTCTTCAAATGTTAGAATCATTGGCTATCCTGTCATCCCCTAGCCCTCCTTTTTTTCTAGACTAGACCTACCCAATTCCTCCCAGTCTCCCAATCCTATCCTAGATTTTTTTTTTTCTCCGCAGGACCAATTCTCTTGCAGCTAAACTGCATCAGGTATCTGAAACCCGTCCACAAGATGGCATGTGAAAGTTAACAGAATAACAGAGTTGGAAAGGACCTCAGAAGGTCATCTAGTCCAACCCCCCGTTCAGGCAGAAGACCTGATACCAGAGGTCCCCAACCTTTTGGGTACCAGGGACCGGTTCCACGGAGAGAGGTTTTTCCACGGACCAGACAGGTGGTGGTTTTGTGTGCTGCCTGCATCCCGCGGATGGGGCTTTGCTTGTTTGTGTGGACCGGTTGCTGGCATGCCATAGCCCGGTACCAGTCCACGGACTGGGAATTGGGGACTCCTGCCCTATACCATTTCAGACAAATGGCTGTCCGATCATTTCTTGAAAAGCCTGCAGTGATGGAGCACCCACAACTTCTGGTGGCAAGCTGTTCCACTGATTAATTGTCCTCACTGTCAGGAAATTTCTCCTTAGTTCTAAGTTGCTTCTCTCCTTCATTAGTTTCCATCTGTTGTTGTTTTTTTTTCCTGCCTTCAGGTGCTCTGGAAAATAGGTTGTATGCAAAAGGTTGTATGCTTTGGTGGCCACCATCTTCCTATTTTTGTTCCCTTTGCCCACATATCAGGTCTTTTGCTTTCCAGGGTACTTGAGGGTTTTCATTTGCAAACCATGTTTAACTATAACCGAGGGTTATGGGAAACACAGGAGCTAAAAAAAGACCCTGTTAGTCTTCACTTAATGACTATTTGTTTAATGTCCACTTGAAGTTACAAAAGGCTTCAAAAAAACCTACTTACAACCATCCTCCAAGTTACAACAGCCACACTTATCCAGGTCACATGATCGCGTTTTGGGCACTTGCATCTGGCTTGCAGTTACAACCAGTTGCAGCATCTTGTGGTCACGTGACTGGGATTTGCACGAAAACGGCAAAAAATGCCTACAGGTAGTCCTCACCTTATAGCTTTTTGTTTAGTGACCGTTCGAAGTTACAACAGCACTGAAAAACAGTGACTTATGACCGTTTTTCACACTTACGACCGTTACAGCATCCCCATCGGTCACGTGACCAAAATTTGGACGCTCGGCAATGGACTCCACGTTATGACGGTTTCAACGTCCCGGGGTCACGCGACCCCCTTTTGTGACCTGACAAGCAAAGTCCATGGGGAAACCAGATTCACTGAACAACCATGTGACTAATTTAACAACTGCAGTGATTCACTTAACGAATGTGGCAAGAAAAGTCACAAAATGGGGCAAAACTCACTGTATTTGTGCCTTTGGTTTTTCCTGCTTAGGTCAACAAGGGAAGCTGGATTCCTTGAATGTCCATATGATTTACTTAACAACCATGGCCAGAAGGTCATAAAATCAGATGGGATTCACTTAAATCAGAATCAGAATAGAGCTGATTAACTAACTCTAGTTCACTAGAGCTCATTAACTAGCTGACCTTAACCTTAACTCTAATTAACTAAGCCTGATCCCAGATGTGGTCATAACTATCTATCAGAATCCAATTATATTTCATTTCTAATTGTCGACTATGGAAAACCCCATTTCTGCCCTCTCTGGATTCTGTCATACGATGAAGGGAAGGGGGGTGAACAAAGGGGTTTTATGGCCCTCACTTCTTTCGTTAAAACTTTGAAGGGACTGAATGTGGATCTCACCAAAAGGACTGACCATAACAATATGGCCATCACCTTTCATCTACTCCTCTCTGAAGTCTCCCTTCCGCCGGCCGTGAGGAAAAAGGGGGTGGAAATGTAATGCCTGGGATTGTCGCTGGAAAGATGGTGGGGTGGGGCTGCTGGGGACCCCTTAAAACCTTGAACCGTAGGGCTTGGGCCCCAGGTCCTGTCTAGAACGCCTACAATCATTTCTTCTTAATAAAGATGCCTGTTGGAAAAGATATTCCAAGAGTTCTGTCTTCTTAAGATGTAAAGTGGGGTGGGCCCTTACACTATCTATCTATAGCAGTGGTTCTCCACCTGTGGGTCGGGACCCCATTTGGGGTCGAACGACCATTTCACAGGGGTCGCCAAACAAGGCTGTCCACCATTTTCCCCCCTTTTCTTTGGCCACGCCCCTGGCACCCGGTGATGTATAAGTGGTTGGGGGTCACCACAACATGGGGAACTGTATTATGCGGTCGCGGCATTAGAAAGGTTGAGAACCACTGCTCTATAGAGTTATCACACGCACCAACCGGGTGACCTTGAGAACACAGATCAACCTCCAAGTGGCCTCAACGACTCTCTAAAAAGAAGGCAAATGACCAGCTGTCTGCAAGGAGTATAAATCCTTCCATTCCCCCACCATCCGGTCAGAGCTGAAGAAGCTTCTTGGAGGAGAAGCGAAACGTCTTCAAAGAAAAAACAAGACAGTCCAGTTGCCTCCAGAAAAAAAAAATCTTTTGGATTTGGTCTGTTCTTTAACCAGATCTTTACCCAAGTAAAGATAAAACTCTTTTTACCCAAGAGTTTAAGGCAAACTCTCCATGCAGTAATCTCTGGACATAATCTTGCAAGACAAATTAAGAAACAAATAGGAAAAGAGGGGGGGGGAAATAGATGTAGACGCAGGAGAAGCTGCAGCTGTGACACGATGAAAAATGCTCCATGCACCCCCTGCTTTGCACCTGTCGTCAGAAGGGGTTCCCTGGGAGGAAACTGGTGATTTTTATGAGACCCGGATAGCTTTGTCAGCTCAGGAATGTGGCCACACAGGCCAGCAGGCAAGCCTGAACGTTCCCAGCACAACCTTGTGCAACCAGCTGGCTCCGGGTGCTTCTGCCACCACGGCTGGATTGAAACTGCCCCTGGGGACTCTTGCAAAACCGGGCTCTGCAAGCAGCAGGATTCCTCCGCAGCTGCCCAGCCCGATTCATTCATTCGTTTATTTATTTGGGGCTGGAAAATCTGGGCAGTACAATTAGAATTGAAACAAAGGAGTTGGAAGGGACCTTGGAGGTCATCTAGTCCAACCCCCTGCTCAGGCAGGAAACCCTACACCATTTCAGACAAATGGCTGTCCAGTCTCTTCTTGAAAATTTCCAGTGTTGGAGCATTCACTGCTTCTGGAGGCAGGTTGTTCCGCTGGTTAATTGTTCTAACTGTCAGGAAATTTCTCCTTAGTTTTAGGTTGCTTCTCTCCTGGATTAGTTTCCATCCGTTGCTTCTTGTCTTGCCTTCAGGCGCTTTGGAAAATAGCTTGACTCCCTCCTCTTTGGGGCAGCCCCTGAGATATTGGAAGGCTGCTATCCTGTCCCCCCTCATCCTTCTCTTCGTTAAACTAGACCTACCCAATTCCAGCAACTGTTTTTTATATGTTTTAGCCTCCAGTCCCCTGATCATCTTTCTTGCTCTTCTCTGCACTCTTTCTAGAGTCTCAACATCTTATTTACATTGTGGTGACCAAAAATGGATGCCGTATTTCAAAGTGTGATCTTATCAAGGCTTGGAACAGGGTCTGATTTTTCTTCCAACAGCATGTTGTGGGAATGACATCCTGGTGGGCTTAGCCAGCTGCGCAGGGCGAGAGTGTTCATATCACAACAGTTCCTGCTTTGCTAAGGGTCTGTCTCAGTCGCTCCTTTATTGACTCTCCTCACCTCAATCCCCCCTCCTTGTGTTGTGTGTTCTAAGACACAAGGATGAGATCTCAGGTTTGTCCTCCATGCAGCCCAGGCAGATTCATGCTGGTTGTGAGTTTGTGTAGGCTCTAAAATGGGATTTGCTGCATTAGATGGTTCTCACCCTTCCAGCGCTGACTATCCGGCAATTATAGAATTTAGTGCAATTAAAAGTAGCAATCTTCCTTTTAAGTTTATTTATTATTAATTCCCACGAGATAGGCATCACTGTTTTCCAGTTAGGTCTTGAATCAAGAAGATGAGTTTTCACAGCGAGGGGACTAATTAACGCCTAATTACTTGACACTCATCCAAACTGCCCAGACTTGAATGTGGATGCCATCGAAAAAGATGGCATCCACATTCTGCCTCTTTCTTATGGGCAACCAGTGGACACCCCCAAAACAAATAAAGCTAATAAATTCAAATAAATAAATGTACTGTTTGTATTCCTTTTCCATTACAGGTAGTCCACGACAGTTCATTTAGTGATCATCCAAAGTTACAACGGCCCTGAAAAAAGTGACCCCCAAACTTTTCCTTCTCCTCCTCCTCCTCCCCCCCCCGGAAAACCCCATTCTCTTAAAGCACTGATGATGTTACCTAGTTGGGTCATGAAATGTCTGTAAGAAAACCACCAGGCTCAGAGAGCACCAAGGACGCCACTGTCCTTCCTCTCCTCCTCCTCCTCCTTCCTGTAAACTGTACTCCCTTCTAGCATGGATGATGTTACCTAGTTGGGTCATGAAACGTCTGCAAGAAAACCACCCAACTCAGAGAGCACCAAGGACCCCATAGTCCTTTTCCCCTTCTCCTCCTCCTTGAAAACAAGCTCAGAGCCCTCTCAATGGTGGGGAGGGGGGACATTTTACCAGAGGAACAGGGCAGAAACCACACAAAAATTCCCAAAGGGTAGCAACAACCTCCCTCTCCCCCCCCCCCGGGCTAAACCTTCTAAAACCCACCAAGCTGCCATGTCCCTGCACGTGCTCAGAGGTGCCTTTAGCTTTAGGATGCTGTGAATGGGCCTCAAAGGGGTCCCAACGGAGAAGCAGTCTTTTACCTGGAGGAGGACCTTCACGCACTGGGGCTGGCAAGCGATGGTGGCTAGGTGCAGAGCTGTGCTGCCTGCAAAAACATAAACCATAGAATAAGAGGGAGGGAAGGGACCTCAGAGGTCTTGTAGTCCAACCCTTGCTCAAGCAGGAGACCCTAGAGCAGGGGGTGTCAAACTCAATTTCACTGAGGGCTGCATCAGCATTGCGGTTGCCCTCGGGGTGTGTGTGTGTGTGTGTGTGGCCAGGGTGGGTGCGGCCTACTGGGTGGGCGTGGATGGAGTGGGTGTGGCCTACTGGGTGGGCGTGGCCAGCTCTACATCGTTCCCATCAAGGGTGCCTGTGGGGGTCTGGGCAGGAGTGGGACAGGTCTGAGGGTCTCTGGCAGAAGCGGGTGGGACCGGGGCAGAGTCCATCAAGCCGGATATGTGAAGTAGGCAAGGGCCATTTGCTGGCCACTTCCAGGCGATGGTCCATTTCTTCATTCCTCACAAAGGGTGACCCCTCCCCAGCATGCACCCAGGGAGCGGGGGCGACACGGCAGGGGCTGGACCCTCGTTGTTTCCAGACGGCCTTGTGGAGCTAAGACTGAATGCGTTTCAGCATAGATGGCCACCACAAAATTGTACATTGGCTCCCGGCCGGCCTGGGCCAGGGTCAAGGCAGCGGGGGCCGTTCCCTCACTGTTTCCAGGACGGCTTCACGGGCCACATGAAACCACTTCGCGGGCCGCATCCGGCCCCCGGGCCTTGGGTTTGACATGTCTGCCCTAGACCAGGAGTGTCAAACTGCTGGCCGGTGGGCCGGATGCTTCATGGCAAAATCGCGCCCACCCCATTGCCAGCGATGGAAAAAAAGTCACGATACATCATGTGACGTCGCAAGTTGGACACCCCTGCCCTAGACCATTTCACACAAATGGTTGTCTAATTTGTCCTTCAAAACCTTCCAATATTGGAGATGGTAGAGGACAGGAAGACCTGGAGGAACGTTGTCCATGGGGGTCGCGATGGGTCGGACACGGCTTCGCAATTAACAACAACAACAACAACATTGGAGCACCCACAACTGAAGGAGGAGCGCATCCCCAACCAGGGTTCCTTAGCCTTGGCCCCTGGTCCCCATTTGCTTCCCTCTTGATAAATATCAGCTTGTATTGGGGTGAAATATTTACAGGTAGTCCTCGACTTACGACCACAATGGAGCCCAAAATTTCTGTTGCTAAGTGAGACCTTTGCTAAGTGAGTTTTGCCCCATTTTACGAATGTCCTTGCCACAGTCGTTCAGTGAATCACTGCAGATGATAAGTTAGTAACCCGGTTGTGAAATGAATTTGGCTTCCTCCATTGTCTTCAGTTGTCAGAAGGCCGCACAAGGGGATCACGTGATCCCAGGACCCTGTGAACGTCATAAATATGAACCAGTTGCTGAGTGTTTGAATTTCTCACATGATCATGGGGATATTGCATGGTCGTAAGTGGGAAAAACCCTCATAAGTCACTCTTTTCAGTGCCGTCGTAACTTTGGACGGTCACTAAATGAATTTGTGTAAGTCGAGGATTTGCTCAATCGTGGTTAAAATTGATTTCGTCCATCAGTCACTAACTGGCGCTTGCAAATTTGCTTGTGCAGCTTATCCTCAATTTACAACTCTCTGTTTAGCAATGGTTCCAAGTTACAAAGGCACTGAAAAAAAGTCACTTACTCACACTTCACACTTACGACTGTCCCAGCATCCCTGTGGTCACATGATCAAAAGCCTGGCCCACGGCCATCGTATTTACGACGCCTGCAGCATCCCGGGGGTTGTGTGATTGCCATTTGCAACCTTCTCAGCCAGCTTCTGAGAAGTCAAGTCGACGGGGGAAACCTCAATTCGCTTAATGACTGTGTGATTCACTTAACAACCAGGACCAAAAAGATTATAAAAGTCAGGTGTGATTCACTTAATAACCATTTTGTTGAGGAATGGAAATTCTGGTCCCGATTGCAGACATAAGTGGAGGATTACATGTACTGTGACTATATGTCCTACATATACACACACAAACACACATGCACATGCCTATCACCAGCCTACCCAGAGTAATTTGCTGGGCCAGGAGCATATTTGGTGGGGAGCCAAATATCACCAGCAGGCCGTGACTGCACCATCAAAGCCCCGCCCCTTGGTAGGCGCACTCTATGCAAAAGAGGCGGGGCCTTGATGACGCCCTCACGGCCGCCATCTTCCTATTTTTGGTCCATTTGCCCATATATCAGGTCTTCTGCTTTCCAGGATACTTGAGGGATGCACCGGTAAACCATATTTAATTATAACCCCGGGTTAACAGAACACGGTATCTAAAAAAAAATAGATAAGGTAATCCTCCCTTAATGACCAGTTGCTTAATAACTGTTTGAAGTTACGACGGACTTCAGAAAAGCTACTTACAACGGTCTTCAAAGTTACAACTGCCGCATCTACCTAGGTCACATGATCACATTTTGGGCACTTGCAGTTCTGGTTTGCACTTGCAACCAGTTGCAGCATCCTGTGGTAACGTGACTGGGATTCTGCAGCTGGGGGGCAGAAAAATGGCAAAAAATGCCTACGGGTAGTCCTCGACTCACAACTTTTCATTTAGTGACTGTTAGAAGTTACGACACTGACCGTTTTTCCCACTTATGGCCATTGCCTCAGCCCCATGATCACGTGATGGAAATTCGGACGTTTGGCAACTGACTCATAGTTATGACGGTCGCAGTGTCCCCCAGTCGCGTGATCCCCTTTTGCGACCTTCTGACAAACGAAGTCAACGGCGAAGCCAGATTCACTTAACAAGCGGGTTGCTGACTTAACAACTGCAGTGATTTGCGTAACAACTGTGGCACGGAAGGTCGTAAAATGGGCCCAAACTCACTTAACAACTCGCTTATCAACAGAAATTTAGAGGTCAATTATGGTCGTAAATCAAGGACTGCCTACATTGGAAATGCTGGATTTGCCTAATGACTGTGGTGACTCACTTAATGACCATTGTAAAAACAGTTGACCCACTTCGTGACCGCAACAACTTAAGATCAAAATGTCAGGCTCAGTTGTGTAAATCAAGGGCTATCTATGTCTAAATAATTCAAAAGTGTAGGCCAGGGACTGAGTTCTCACAACACACTAAGTCTTAAGGACCAAACAAATGTTAGCCTAGTCTACACTGTGGTGTGACTCCAGTCATTGTCAACCAATTGATCCCTGACCTTGTGGACATGTTAGCTCAGGCCTAGGCATTTTATGGTCCCGGAGCCTGAGGTCGATCGGAAATTAAAAATCAAATGTAAATTGATTAAATCGTGCCATGCACCCAATGCAACTGCTTATTTTGAAGGCAACTGCTCTTTTTGTTTTTAATTTATGTACGTGCATGCGTGCCTACACACCTTCACAACTTGCTGTGGAGGACTGTTGATTTGGACATCCACAACAGTGTCAGAATAACAGAGCTGGAAGGGACCTTGGAGGTCATCTAGTCCAACCCCCTGCTCTGGCAGGAAACCCTATAACATTCCAGACAAAGGGCTGTCCAGTCTCTTGTTAAAAACCTCCAGTGATGAAGCATCCACAACCTCTGGTGGCAAGCAGTTCCACTGGTTAATTGTTCTCATTGTCAGGAAGTTTCTCCTTAATTCCAGGTTGCTTCTCTCCTTGATTCGTTTCCATCCATTGTTTCTTGTTGTGACTTCTGATGCTTTGGAAAATAAGTTGACACCCCCCCCCCTCTTCTTTATGGCAGCCCCTCAAATAATGGAAGACGGCTATCATGTCACCCCTCGTCCTTCTTTTCTCTAGAGTGGCCATGCCCAATTCCTGCAACCGTTCTTATATCATATGTTTTAGCCACCAGACTTCTAATCATCTCTGTTGCTCTTCTCTGCACCTTTTCAACATCTTTTTTACATCGTGGTGACCAAAACTGGACGCAGTATTCCAAGCATGGCCTTACCAAGGCATTGTAAAGTGGTATTAACACTTCACGTGATGCTGATTCTGCCCCTCTACTAATGCAGTCTTAGTTTCTCATGTGGCCCCTTGGGAAAAATTAATTGCCCACCCCAGGAGCCTCAGGACGTCAAAGCAATGGAGAGAAAGGGGGGGGGCTGTTGAAATGTGTCTTCTCATGATCTTCTCTTACCAGCCAGATGTCCCTCAAACATGACTCTGGTCTGCAAAACCCAACCACCCCCTTTGTGCAAACGCCCTGTGGAAAAGGGGAGGGGGTCTTTGGGCTGGTACCCACCGTCCTCGTTCTTATCGTTGACGTTGGCCCCATGGCTGAGCAGGATGGTAAGGCACTCCGTGAGTCCCTTGGAAGCTGCCACATGGAACCTGCAATAACAGCAACAACACTTAGATGTCAAAGTGCTTCACAGCCTTCGCTAAGTGGTTTACAGCCTCTTGCCCCCAACAATCTGGGTCCTCATTTTACCGACCTCGGAAGGACGGAAGGCTAAGTCAACCTGGAGCCGATCAGGATCGAACTGCTGGCAGTGGGCAAAGTGAGCTTGCAATACCACATTATTTATGAGCCATGCACTATCATGGCTCATAAATAAAGGGGGGAAAGCAGAATTTCCCACCAGCAAAGGCTAGGACAGTGATGGCGAACCTTTTAGAGACTGAGTGCCCAAACTGCAACACAAAACCCACTTGTGCATCTTCGAGTGCCAGGTGGGTGTGGCCCATTGTGTGGGTGTGGCCCATTGTGTGGGTGTGGCCCATTGGCTGGGCGTGGCTGCGGTGGTAACGGCAGACTGGGTGGGACTAAAAAGTTCAATCAATCAATTCCAACTTTGCAAGATCTTTTTTTCCCCGCAAGAAGTTGAAATTGACTGATTGATTGAACCTTTTTTTTTTTGCAAATGGTGGCAGAGGCCTAAAGCGAAAAGGTTTTATAAAACTCAGCTGAAGGCCTAGGACTGGGGCGACGGGGCGCGTGCCCACAGAGAGGGCTCTGAGTGCCGCCTCTGGCACCCGTGCCGTAGGTTCACCACCACTGGGCTAGGAATTCCACAGAAGATTTACAATAATATTGGCGAAAACGTAGTCAATAATAAAAGCATCTGAATGAAATGATTAATATAGCGTTGAATTGTCCCACACTCCCGTGGCGAGGTGGCCGTGGCAAATTGTCCTACACCCCACTCTTGGCTATTTCTTGGTCTCTCCTGATCCAGCTCCAAAAACAGCATCCAGAAGACTTCTTAGGCAAGGTTTTACTTTAAGCCACATACATGTGGCAAACCAAGTTTTACACAAGTAGGAATTTACATCCTGTCCTTGAAAGAAATTCCTCCACCCAGGATGTACAGCGAGTGCACAAAAATAGACGATTTGTGACCACACGACTGAGCTCAAAATTTCTGTTGCTAGGCAAGGCGGTTATTAAGTCAACCGTGCCTGATTTTACAACGTATTTACAACGTAGCTGTTAAATGAATCACTGCAGTGGTGAAATGAATCGCGCGTTTGTTAAGCGATCCAATTTTCCCCCATTGATGTGACTTGTCGGAAGCCGGGAAGATCACATATGGCGATCACATGATCCTGGTACTATTGTAACTCTGAAGGAATGGTTGTAAATCAAGGACTATCTGTACGGTAATCATTTACTAATGTAATTGTCTGTGCCAAACTTGGTTAAGAATGCAATGGTAGACTGTGTTATGTTTAATAGCCCCCAAGTCCTCTAACAAGCCATGATTCTTAGATTGGAACTATGCCACTTGGCTTGCCCCTAAGTTCAGGGTGACAACTTCTGTCCCCGATGAAGACTCAACTTACGACCGGTGACTTAGCGAATGGGTGAAGTTCTGATGAACCTACCGGGGGGGGGGGGATTCTTACGATCCAGATCCAACTGCACTTACATGGTTACATTGGTTAACTTTGGGAACTTATCAACCAGGTTGCATTGATGACTCTTTGCAGGATTCTGGGGTCATGTGACCACACTTTACAGTGGTTTTGCAAAAAAAATTGTTTACTTCCAGTTTTGGGCAAAACCACACCCATAGAGTGACATTGGTTCACTCCATGAGCACAGGATTTGTTTAACCACCACTTAGTGAAGGTTGTGGTCATTAAACTTAACAACTGTGATGATTTCTGCAAAAAAAAAGGGGGGGCAATAAATTTGGGTTGGACAAGTAACTGACCCATTTTATGATATTCAGGACTATTATGGGCAGGCTGCATGATGGTCGAAGCTTGAGGACTGCCTCTAAGCCACATTCTTGAATGGGATGATCTCTACAGACACTCTTCTGAGCCAAGGGCCGAGTTCCCACAACCATATAGCCCCAGATTCAGTCAATTGTAGCTAAGGCAATGCTCAGGAAGTGGCCGCTGCCCTTCAGCCATACTGTCCCTCTTGAAGGCCAAGGGGAAAAACTTACGTACGCAGATTGACCCAGGGCGTTGAGCTTGGTGGGGTGGGCTGTTTTCCTTGACGCAAAAAGGGATGTCCGGGTCACGTCCCCTTTCTCAACGGCGTCAAGCAGCTTCTGGTCGTGCTTGTTCCAGCTTTCGACCTGGAAGGCAAGAGAATACAGAACTCAGAACAGAGTTGGAAGGGACCTTGGAGGTCATCTAGTCCAACCCCCTGCTCAGGCAGGAAACCCTATACCATTTCAGACAAATAGCTATCCAGTCTCTTCTTAAAAACTTCCAGTGTTGGAGCATTCACCACTTCTGGAGGCAGGTTGTTCCACTGGTTAATTGTTCTAACTGTCAGGAAGTTTCTCCTTAGTTCTAGGTTGCTTCTCTCCTTGGTTAGTTTCCATCCGTTGCTTCTTGTCCTGCCTTCAGGCGCTTTGGAGAATAGCTTGACTTCCTCTTCTTTGGGGCAGCCCCTGAGATATTGGAACACTGCTATCCTGTCCCCCCTCGTCCTTCTCTTCGTTAAACTAGACATACCCAATTCCTGCAACTGTTCCTTGTATGTTTTAGCCTCCAGTCCCCTAATCATCTTTGTTGCTCTTCTCTGTACTCTTTCTAGAGTCTCAACATCTTTTTTATATCGTGGTGACCAAAACTGGATGCAGTATTTCAAGTATTGCCTTACCAAGACATTGTAAAGTGGTATTAATACTTCACGTGATCTTGATTCTATCCCTCTGTTAATGCAGCCCAGCACTGTGTTGGCTTTTTTTGCAGCTGCCGCACACGGCTGACCATTGAGTGGGAAGCAGGCTTTGCAACAAAGCTGGTTGTGGGAACAGAGACTAGAAGGGACTTAAGCAACCAGTAAATAAACTGGGATCTTGAATTCTGACATAGTAATTTATGGTTAAGGACAAACCATGTTTTATAACACCCCCTGTAAAATGTGTTCAAATGGGTAAAAGTGAAACCATAGTTGATGACTTTAGATATATTACAGCTGGGCAAAATAATTTGTGTCTCTCTGCCCCGACATTTCTTCTCAGCAAAGAAATGGAATACAGGTAGTCCTTGACTTACAACGGTTCATTTAGTGACCGAAGTTACAACACCATGGGAAAAAGTGACTTAGGACCGTTTTTCACACTTAAGACTGTTGCAGCGTCCCCAGAGTCACACGATCAAAATTTGGGCACTTGGCGACTCATATTTATGACGGTTTCAGTGTCCCAGGGTCACGTGATCCTGTTTTGCGACCTTCTGACCAGCAAACTCAATACTGGAAGCTTGATTCATTTAACAACCATGTTACTAACTTACAACTGCAGTGATTCACTTAACAACTGTGCAAAGGAAGATCGTAAAACAGGGCAAACCTCACATAACAAATGTCTCAATTAGCAACAGAAATTTTGGGCTCAATTTTGGTTGTAAAATAACAGAATAATAGAGTCGGAAGGGACTTTGGAGGTCCTCTAGTCCAACCCCCTGTCGTAGCAGGACATCCTATACCATTTCAGACAAGTGGCTGTCCAGTCTCTTCTTAAAAACCTCCATAATGACCCTGAGGCGGCAGCAGCAGGTTGTTCTTTAAAATCAGAAATACAGGTAGTCCTTAACTTACGACCATAATTGGGATCATAATATCTGTCGCTAAGCAAAGCAGTTGTTAAGCGAGTCACGCCCAAATTTATGACCTTTTTTGCCATGGTTGTTAAGCAAACCACTGCAGCTGTTAAGTGAAGCACACAATCATTAAGCGAGTCCAGCTTCCCCCATTGGCTTTGCTTGTTGGAAGTTGCCAGTCACTTTTTTCACTGCTGTGGTAACTTTGAACAGTTGCTAAAGGAATAGCTGTACGTTGAGGACCCCCTGCGATGGGATTCGGCCGCAGAGACATTCACCGCCCCCGGCTGAATCTTGGATGAATCCCACCTTGAGAATTTCCAGCCTCCCAGAATCCTCAGGGACAGCCATGCTGGGTGAGGATTTTATTTTATTATTTTATTTTAATTTAATTTAATTTTAATTTATTATTTTATTATTCTGTTTTGTTATTTTATTTTATTATTTTATTTTGTTATTTTTTACTTTATGGGGTCCTTGGTGCTCTCTGAGCTTGGTGGTTTTCTTGCAGACGTTTCATGAACCAACTAGGTAACATCATCAGTGCAAGGGCCCGTTCAACGCTGAGCTACAAATACTCTCTTCTATCATTATTTTATTTTATTTATTATTTAATTATAATTAATTTTATTTTATTATTTTATTTTAATTTTATTTTAATTTATTATTTTGTTATTCTATTTTGTTATTTTATTTTATTATTTTATTTTGTTATTTTTTACTTTATGGGGTCCTTGGTGCTCTCTGAGCTTGGTGGTTTTCTTGCAGATGTTTCATGACCCAACTAGATAACATCATCAGTGCAAGGATCCCACAGTTCAGCTCTGAGCTACAAATACTCCGTTCTATCATTATTTCATTTTTTTATTTTACTTTATTTTATTTTATTATATTTTATTTTATTTTATTTTATTATTATATTTTATTTTATTATTTTATTATTTTTTTATTATTATTTTTTATTCCAGAGGAGCTGAGACGTTGGTGCTTAAGTCCCAGTCCATGGTGCCCTTTGGGGAGTGAGAACACTTTGGCTTTTCAGCCCCAACCCGGCCTTGTCCGGTGACCCTACCCCACACCCCACACCCCCCAGGCCTGATCCCCATCCCGGCTCTGGAGCCTCGGCTGCGCCTTCCCTCCTCGCCGTTTGCTTTGGCAGGCAGATGAGTTTCGAGAAAGAGGCGCTGGATCTTCCTGACAGAAAAAAAAAAAATCCGGTTCTGAAGACAGGGCACGACAAAGCCACACGCCCTGTTGTTGTCGGAGGGGAGATTGCACAAGGACACACACACACACACACACACACACACACACACAACCGGCTCTCACCCCAGCCGTAGTAATGCTGAGAGGAGGGAAGGCCGGGCGTTGGCCAGCTGACTAAGGCGGGGTTCCTCTGTCGGGCCATCCGGTTCTCAAGAGATCAGAAGGGAATCTGCTCTTTTTTTCTTGGAGAGCAGTTCTCAGGTCACTGACTGTGCCCCTCTTCTTATAGAATCATTGAGTGGGAAGGGACCCTGGAGGTCATTTAGTCCAACCCCTGCTCGGGGCAGGAGCCGCTGCAGCATCTCTGTCCAGCCTCTGTAGTGGTATGTTGTAGAAATGAACTTGAGAGACAAGGCCAAAACATACGAAGAACGGCTGCAGGACTTGGGTTTGGCTAGTCTAAAGAAAAGAAGAAATAGGGGAGACATGATAGCAGCGTTCCAGCATTTGAGGGGCTGCCACAAAGAAGAGGGAGTCAGGTTGTTCACCAAAGCACCAGAGGGAAGGACGAGAAACAATGGTTGGAAACTGACCAAAGAGGGGAGCAACCTGGAATTAAGGAGAAACTTCCTGACAGTGAGGACAATCAACCAGTGGAACTGCTTGCCACCAGAAATCGTGGGCACTCCATCACTGGAGATCTTTAAGAGACTGAACCGTCATCTGTCTGAGACGGTATAGGTTGCTGGACTAGAGGACCTCTAAGGTCCCTTCCAGCTCTGTTCTATTCTAGTTTGTCAAGTGCAGAGGTTTGAACTGTTTCTGTGACAATCCCCTTTTTGCGGAGGGCACAACAGAGCCCCCTCAACCATTCGGGGAAATGACCATGTGCTCAGGGTCATCTGAATAAATGGAAGATCTCTTTTCTTCTCCCTAAAATGTCTTCGTTGTGGAAACCTTTTGATTCAGTGCCCTTTATCACTCCACTCAGGCTCTTTAAGGAAGTGGAGTTCAGCCTGCCAGTGAAGCTTCAGTTTTTCACTTTATATCCACATTTTAAAACTCGGGAAAAGTGGAGGAAGAAGGAAGGAAGGTAGGAAAAGAGAGACAAAGAAAGGAAGAAAGGAAAGAAGGAAAGAAAGAATGGAAAGAAAGGAAGGAAGGGAGCAAGGAAGGAAGGAAAAAGAAAGAAAGAAAGAAAGAAAGAAAGAAAGAAAGAAAGAAAGAAAGAAAGAAAGAAAAGAGAAAAGGAAGGAAGGAAAGAAGGAAAAAAAGAAAGAAAGAAAGAAAAGAGAAAAGGAAGGAAAGAAAGAAGGAAAAGAAAGAAAGAAAGAGAAAAGGAAGAAAGAAAGAAAGAAAGAAAGAAAGAAAGAAAGAAAGAAAGAAAGAAAGAAAGAAGAAAAACGGAAGGAAGGAAAAGACAAGAAAGAGAGAGAAAGAAAGACAGAAAGAAAGAAAAGAGAAAAGGAAGAAAGAAAGAAAAAGAAAGAAAGAAAGAAAGGAGAAAAGGAAGAAAGGAAGGAAAAGAGAAGCAAGCAAGCAAGCAAGCAAGCAAGAAAGAAAGAAAGAAAGAAAGAAAGAAAGAAAGAAAGAAAGAAAGAAAGAAAGAAAGAAAGAAAGCAGGCAAGGAGAACCTGTCTAACAGCTTCCAGGCAGAGAGTGTAGATGACCTCCCATCAACCATCCTCTTCGCAATACACCCTAAACATATTTTAAAAGTGACATCATTTAGAGGAAGAAGCTGATTTAGCTAGCCTACTGGCATTTCTTTCTTTATTTGGAATTCTAGGTGTAGGATTCTTGCCTTCCTTGTTTTTCCTCTATTTCCATTTCTGAAACTTTTTTTTTTCTCCGTCTAGCGATTTTGCCTCCTTTAGGAAGACATTCCCCAGGAGAGCCTCCTCCCAAGCCGGCCAGTCCTGTGATCTTCACATTGGACCAGCATTGTGACCTTCTCCCTTTCTGGATCCAGCCCTCTCTTGCCTAACCCTGCTTGGACAGATGAAGACCCTCAGCTGCCAGGACCGTCTTTTCCTAAGGACCTTGGAGAAAGGGCCCCAAATTTGCCGTGGAAAATCCAACGGGGGTCCCTCCCTCCCTCCCTCCCAAAGGGGCTGCGTTCGAGCCCTTCCTCTCGGTTGCGTAGTCGGGGTGGCAACACCCACAACGAAGGACACACGGAAGCAGCCGAGCTGAGCATCTCCACAAGGCCCTGCTTGGCTAGGCCAGGTGCCGCTGTGGGAGAAGCTGAAGTGGTGCACACTGAAGCCCCCAAGGCCGGATCTAACCAAGGGCAGGGCAGAGCAAGGCTGAGCCATGAAAAAAAGAGAAAAAATATAATGGATGGCCCAATTTCCACAACTGAACTGAACTTCTTTATAAGGCCACTCCTGGAATCCTGCATCCAGTTTTGGTCACCATCGTATAAAAAAGATGGCGAGACTCTGGAACGAGTGCAGAGAAGAGCAACAAGGATGATTAGGGGGCTGGAGGCTAAAACGTAGGAAGAACGGTTGCAGGATTTGGGTATGGCCAGTCTAGAGAAAAGAAGGACTGGGGGGGGGGGAGACAGGATAACTCAGCTGGGCTCAATTGTGTTGTAACCTGTTCCTGCTTGAACAAGGGGTTGGACTAGAAGACCTCCAAGGTCCCTTCCAACTGTGTTACATTGTTAAATATACTGCACCAGAAGGCAAGACAAGAAGCAATGGGTGGAAACTAATCAAGGAGAGAAGCAAGCTGGAATTAAGGAGAAGCTTTCTAACAGTGAGGACAATTAACCAGTGGAACAGCTTGCCACCAGAAGTTGTGGATGCTCCATCCCTAGAGGCTTTTAAGAAGAGATTGGACATTCATGTGTCTGAAATGATATAGGGTCCCCTGCTTGGGCAGGGGGCTGGACTAGAAGACCTCCAAGGTCCCTTCCAACTCTGTTATTCTGTCATTCCCCAATGACTTCTCTCAGCTGGGTCTGAGGCTTGGAATATCTCAACCAGAACGTGTGCGCCGTCATGTCCCTCTGACCATGTGCAGAGTGCCTTCTACATTGAGCCCTAATATGGACTCCTAGGTTTCAGCCCTGCGAAGCGGACCAGACTTGAAAATCAAAGAGTCATGAAAACGAAAGCTACACGTAGTCCTCGACTTACGACCACAATGGAGCCCCAAATTTATGTTGCTAAGTGAAACGTTTGTTAAGTGAGTTTTGCCCTGTTTTGTAACTTTTCTTGCCACAGTTGTTAAGTGAATCGTTGCAGTTGTGAAATTAGTAACCCGGTTGTAAAGTGAATCTGGCTTCGCTTGTCGGAAGGTCACAAAAAGGGGACCCCGGGACACAACGACCGTCATAAATATGTGTCAGTTGCCAAGCGTCTGGATTGTGGTCACGTGACCTCAGGGATGCTACAATGGTCATAAGTGTGAAACACGGTCCTACGTCACTTTTTTCAGTGCCATTGTAACCTCAAACGGTCATTAAATGAACTGTTGTAAGTTGAGGACCCCCTGTACTTTTATTATAAGGCTGCAGCTTTGGAATCTTGCAATTCCACTCTTTGCCGTTATCCTGAAGAAAACTGGGGAGGGTTGAGATTGAGACCCTTCCTCAAATCCCATCCCTGCTTTGGACACTGATGTCTCTTCTATTCTATTCTATTCTATTCTGTTCTATTCTATTCTATTCTATTCTATTCTAATTTCCATTCTATTTTCCATTCCATTCCATTTTTCCTGTTTCTATTCTATTCTATTCTATTCTACTATTCTATTCTATTCCATTCCATTCCATTCTATTTCTATTCTATTCTATTCTATTCTATTCTATTCTATTTTCCATTCCATTCCATTCTTCTTCCTTTTTCTATTCTATTCTATTCTATTCTATTCTATTCTATTCTATTCTATTCTATTCTATTCTATTCTATTCTATTCTATTCTCCATTCCATTTTTCCTGTTTCTATTTCTATTCTATTCTATTCTATTTTCCATTCCATTCCATTCTTCTTCCTTTTTCTATTCTATTCTATTCTATTCTATTCTATTCTAGTCTAGTCTAGTCTAGTCTAGTCTATTCTATTTTCCATTCCATTCCATTCTTCCTGTTTCTATTCTACTATTCTATTCTATTCTATTCTATTCTATTCTATTCTATTCTATTCTATTCTATTCCATTCCATTCCATATTCTATTCTGTTCTGTTCTGTTCCATTCTGTTCTGTTCCATTCCATATTCCTATTCTATTCTATCCTATTCTATTCTATTCTACTCTATTCTATTCTATTCCATTCTCTCCCATTCTCTATTCTATTCTATTCTATTCTATTCTATTCTGACCGGCTCAAGGTTGACTCAGCCTTCCGTCCTTCCAAGGTCAGTAAAATGAGGACCCAGATTGTTGGGGGCCATATGTTGACTCTGTAAACCACTCATAGAGGGCTGTAAAGCACTGCGAAGCATTAAACAGGTAGTGCTCAATTTACCACAGTTCATTTAGTGACCATTCAAAGTTACAACGGCCCTGAAAAAAAATGACTTATGACCTTTTTTCACAGTTACGACCTTTGTAGCATGCCTGTGGTCCCATGATCAAAATTCAGACACACTTGGCAACTGGTTCATATGTACGACGGTCGCAGTGTCCCGAGGTCATGTGATCCCCTTTTGCAACTTTCCGACAAGCAAAATCAACGGACAAGCCAGATTCACTTAACAACTGTGTTACTAACTTACAACTGGAATAACTCACTTAACAACGGTGGCAAGAAAAGTCGTAAAGTGGGGCAAAACTCACTTAACAAATGCAACATAAATTTGGGCCTCGTCGTAAGTCGAGGACTACCTGTATAAGTCTAAATGCTGTTGCTATTGCTATAAAGTAAAGTTGAAAACTGCAACTTGACTAGGAATAAAGTCACGGAGATCCCAACCAAGACAGAGCAGCGGTTGCTAGTCCCTAACAAGTTAGGGAAAGCACTTAAATTCCCCTCCTCAATACTGCAAAACATACGGCTCCTCCCAGGCCTTGGTGCCGGTTCTGGTTTTCCAAGCTTTTCTTCGCCACCTTAAGGACTAGCAGCTTGATTCAAACCAAGAGATAGAACTCCAGTTCCTATCGCCTGCAGGTTCGACGTTTTTGCTGCTTTTTTAGAAGTATAATTACAGGCATATCAAGTATAATTACTGGAGGATCACCTGCCACCTGTCAGACGGAGCTTCGATGAACGCAGCCGTTGTTACTCACCGCCACTGGATGGCTGGAACAGGAGAACATTTTCTTCATGGTGGCTGCTTCCTTCCAGCCCTCCCCGGAAGGCCGAGGCTCTCGCTCTGAGTGGAGGTACACAGACCGGGTCAGTCCATCTCTGGCAGGAGAGGTTCACCCAGGTGAGATGCTTTCTCCAGAGGGGAACGCCGGGCCCGGCCGGAGCGCATCTCCAGAGCTGCAGCCGGTTGGAGATCCCGATCCGTGTGGCTGGGAGGGCGCACTTGAGCCGCCTGAGGGCCTTTGCAGGGAGCTGCACGGTCCTGCTAGGTGCGCCTCCCGCACACCTGTTCCCTTGCTCAGCCAGGCCCGGACATGCCCCAGACACTCATCCCCGGGTAATCTCCCTGTCGCCTGACTTGAAAGCGAAACGGCTTCGGAGCCAGCCTCCTCCTCCTCTTTCGGCTCTCTCCTCTCAGCATTCAGGTCGCCCAAATGTAACCATCATCGGCATTCAAGAGAAAAAGCCACCATTCACAGCTGCGCAAAGCCTGCAGGCCAGCCGCAGGAGGGGAAGGGAAGATTGGCCAATGTCTCCAGCGCAAGAATCGACTCTCCAGCAGCTTCTTACTTCCCTCTCTCTATCTCCAATCTCTGCTTTCTTCTGGCTTTTTCGGGAGACGGCTCTCACTGCTGTGGCCGCTTGGCTGGGTAACAGAATAACGGAGTTGGAAGGGACCTTGGAGGTCTTCTAGTCCAACCCCCTGCTCAGGCAGGAAACCCTGTACCATTTCAGACAAATAGCTGCCTAATCTCTCCTTCCAGTATTGGAGCATTCACAACTTCTGGAGGGAAGTTCGTTGTCCTCCCTGTTAGGAAGTTTCTCCTTCATCCCAGCTTGCTTCTCTCCTTGGTTAGTTTCCATCCGTTGCTTCTTGTCCTGCCTTCAGGTGCTTTGGTGAATGGGTTGACTCCCTATTGCTAGGGACTAGCAACTTAACATTGGATTGTGGATTTAAGTCTCACACCGGTTCCTGGATCTGGCCTCAGTTTAACATCTCCTCTTTTTCTTTCCATCTCTGCTTGAACAACACAGACCACAAGCACAAGAGAATTTTGGCCTGCAGCATCTTTCTTTGGCCTTTGACATCCTCACTCCTGACCAGAGGCAGTTTCGTGGAAGCCTTTCTTCAGCTTCCAAGATTTCCTAAGGCCTCTGACACCATCTCACCTTCAGATCTAGAAACTTGATTTAGAAGGCAAGCCGGAAAACCGAAAGGCAGTCTCAGCTCTGCACGCACCATCACCAGACTGGAATGCAAATGTGACGAGGACGGACTATCGGCCTGGAAGATTGTGCCACAGGATTTCAGGATAACAGAACAGAATAATAGAGTTGAGAGGGACCTTGGAGGTCTTCTAGTCCAACCCCCTGCTCAGGCAGGAGACCCTATGCCAGAGGTAGGCAACCTTGGCCCCTTCATGACTCGTGGACTTCAACTCCCAGAATTCCTGAGCCAGCATGAGGGAAACTTTGGCCCCTTCATGAGTTGTGGACTTCAACTCACAGAATTCCTCAGCCAGCCTGGCGCAGCATGGAAATCTCTCCCTTTCCCCTCAGCATGGCTGGCTCAGGAATTCTGGGAGTTGAAGTCCATGAGTCATGAGGGGGCCATAGTTCCCCATGCTGGCTCAGGAATTCTGGGAGTTGAAGTCCACGAGTCATAAAGCAGCCTAGGCCTAGGCCAGAGTGAGGCAACCTTGGTTCTTTTATGACTCGTGGAGTTCAGCTCCCAGAATTCCTGAGCCAGCATGAGGGAAACTTTGGCCCCCTCATGACTCGTGGACTTCAACTCCCAGAATTCCTGAGCCAGCATGAGGGAAACTTTGGCCCCTTCATGACTCGTGGACTTCAACTCCCAGAATTCCTGAGCCAGCATGGCTCAGCTTGGAAACCTCTCCCTTTCCCCTCAGCATGGCTGGCTCAGGAATTCTGGGAGTTGAAGTCCACAAGTCATGAAGGGACTATAGTTCCCCCATGCTGGCTCAGGAATTCTGGGAGTTGAAGTCCACGAGTCGTGAAGGGGCCATAGTTTCCCCCACGCTGGCTCAGGAATTCTGGGAGTTGAAGTCCACAAGTCATAAAAGAGCCAAGATTGCCTACCCCTGCCCTATGCCATATCAGACAAATGGTTATCCAATTTCTTCCTAAAAGCCTCCAGTGATGGAGCAACGCTCAACTTCTGGAGGCCAGCTATTAAGTACCATGAAGCGGTATATAAATCTAAGTGCTGTTGCTGTTGCTAAAATAAAATAAAATATAATAATAAATAATAATAATATAATAATAAAATAAATAAAATAAAAATAAAACAAAAGATAAATAAGGCATAGTAAGAAGCGCCAAGGCACGGTCCATTTCTTCATTCCTCACAAAGGGTGACCCCTCCCCAGCATGCACCCAGGGGGCACGGGCGACGCAGCAGGGGCCGGTTCCTCGCTGTTTCCAGACGGCCGTGTGGAGCTGAGACTGAATGCATTTCAGCATAAATGGCCACCACAAAATTGTACATTGGCTCCCGGCCGGCCTGGGCCAGGGCCAAGGCAGCAGGGGCCGTTCCCTCACTGTTTCCAGGATGGCTTCACGGGCCACATGAAACCACTTCGCAGGCCGCATCCGGCCCCCGGGCCTTGTGTTTGACATGTCTGCCCTAAATGGAAATCAGTATAAGTGGAAAGAAAATTACCTTCATTATGAACTGGGATTGTGCCAACACTTCACCCACCCCCCCTTCCCCAACTTATAATATATTTACAAGGCTGGGGAAAAAAAAGCCAGCGACGCAGCCAAGATGGAGAAGACCCTTAATGATGTGGGACCACAGCTCTTTGCAACTTTTTTTTTTATTATTATATTTTTCTCTACAAAGGCATATACACCATGGCTCTGAGTTGATAAAAACAAGGATATGACAGAATAAATAAGCCCAGGAGAGGAGGTTTGTCTCTTCCAAAAGACAGAAAAAAAGATCCACTAAACTTGCAGTGTTTCTCAACCTTGACAATTTTAAGGCATGTGGACTTCAACTCCCAGAATTCCACAGCCAGCATTGCTGGCTGTGGAATTCTGGGAGTTGAAGTCCACATGCCTTAAAATTGTCAAGGTTGAGAAACACTGCTTAAAGGAGGTCAGCCTCTTCTCCACCTGCACAGCCACAAACACTGGCTACAAATGGGGTCTCGGCCTCCACTCCCCCTGCCCTTAGCCCTGGCTCCTCCCGGGAGACCACTCACTCACGGGACAACTCACTGCAGGAGAATTTAACAATGCTATTTATTTAAAATAAATTTAAAAAAATATTTCAAGTTTTGTCATTCTGTGAATGTCAAAAATTAAAAGGTTTTTTTTTTTAATTTGTTTTAAATAAAATTTCATTCTGTCCCTCCTTTCATGATTCTATGCTACCATTTCTTCTACATTAATGTTAACTCTTGCTCCATGGCGAGTTGTCCACCGCAAGTTGTCACAGACCCCTCCCGGGAACGTTTAGGAAAACTTCAGCTGTCCCGGAAAAACATTCCCTTTGATTGAAACCGAAATGCTTGAAAGAAAGCCACACAACGATGGAGTGTGGGTAACAAGCAGTGTTAAAATTAAATACTTAAAATAGGAATCCGGCCTTCTCCACTGAGGCTTTGGGAAATCATGCAGGAAGCAAAGGGCTTGAAGGGGAAGTTCTGCAAAATTAAGAGTTTCCTTCATTGTGTCTCGGACCAGACTCCACCGGGACAGTTCTGGCTGCGCGGAGGTTTTCCAGGACTTCCACGTTGGAGGCTCAAACACCCAACTGGCTGAAGAGGTGGGAAGGGGAGGCTGAGCAGCTGGACTCAGAAAGCTTCCAACTGAAAAACGCACACACACACACACACACACAACTCAGAACACGTACATAAATATATAAATTAGCCGTGCAACGGACAATGCACTGCCCCTCACGCTCACTTACACGTGTGCAAAGTATGACGCCACCTTCATTTAGTCCTCAGAAAAGGAAGGGAAAAAACGCAGAGAAAAGATCTTTGGAGTTGCATTATGTACAAAAACTGAAAATATAGATTATCGTAATATAGATATATAGATATATATAGATTGATTGATTGATAGATCTTTTGTTCTCTGTACAGGATTGGCTGGAAATACTTTTAAGGGGGGGGGTGGAAATACAAGATTTAAAGTGTAAAAAAATACATGGTAACAGCAAGAGCCTACAGACCGGGCAATCCCTGGAAACCACCAGTAACGGCAACCGGATGGTGGGGTTTTTGAAGGCAGCCTGGCAGACGGTCCCTTGGCCCCTGAGCCCACCCCAGGGGTATGGAAAGCCAGCTTCAAAGGGAACACCCCCCCCCCTTGCAAATCCACATCAGGCAGGCAGTGCCAGGTGCCCCAACCAAAATCCTAAAAAATCCACCCGGCGCATTCCCAGGGCTCCCTTCGGTGGCCCGATGGCAGTTCTGGTTGGATTCTACAAAATCTGAAGCTAGGAGTGTCCGAGAAGAATTGTCTTCTGTTCTGGGGGTGGTAGTCGTGCTTCACCGAAGTTGGGATTCAAACTTTGCACCTCACAGCTCAAACATCTCCTTGGCAACTTTTTTCGCCCCAGGACAAGGCGAGCATCCCGTCTCTGCGTAGAGATTTCCAAAAGGGAAGGCTCAGCTGGAGGGGGCACGGATGAGCAAAGAGGGCAGACGCTTCCCAGCCTTCCCGCGGGTCTTCTGCCTTCTCCTGGCTGCCTATGGGAACTTCCCCCAAAGAGGGGGAACAGAAAGCAGTGGAATTTTCTGCATAAAACTCAGCTTTCCCTTGTTACACCTTCAAACCTCCAAAGAGGCTGCTGGCCTTTTATAAGTACAGAAAATACACTTTGGGAGTTAGAGAAAAAACTGGTTAGGGAAAAAACTCTGCTCCTTCCCCAACAACAGAGCTGTGAAAATGCAAGAACCTGCAAAACATTCATATTGGCCTCAATTGGTCTAGCCAGCATCCTTTAAAAAAAAAAAATGTTTGTTTTAATGCGAGGAGGAGCCAACTTCCAGGGTTCCGCCAAATGTTCCCGATTCAAAACACGTCAGCCTTCGAATCCTCCAACGTGGAGATTTAAGGCGGCCTTCAGATTTGGCCAGCAGGCTCCCGATCCAATGAACTTGTGCCATGCTTGACCCAGTGTGGTCCTGACTGCTTGTTCCGAGTTCAAGCCGTGCAGAATTTCAAATGCCCCCGTCTGCTGCACTCATCCGATCCTGCCCACCTTAAACTGGGTTTCCACAGCTAAGCAAAAGGCCAGGGTTCTGTAACTTGGACATACAACAGAAGATTGAACTCCCGCTTAGCCCCCGCTCCCATGACCCACATTCAGCTGTGACTCTTCTGATTCAGAGACGGAGCCCTCTGCAATCCACACGGACCGAAAGCTTGGCGTCCGGGAGAGTTTCCAGCTTTAAAACTGCCATGATTTTCCAGGCTCACTTTAGGACGACAGCGGTCACAAAGTAGAATCCCTCCGCCGTGCCTCTTCCCCTCTTCTCAGCTGCCGACACGTTGCCTCAGTTGCCAAAATGTCTTCCTTCCTCCAGAGGGGAAGGGAGTCCCAGAGGGTGTGCCCCCCCCCTTTAGTCCAGAGAGATGATGTCCGGCCGACACCCCGGCAGAGCCGGGCTGCTTCCCATGGCCCCGTGGCTCTCCCGCAAGCTGGCCGTGGGCGAAGAGACCACGCTGTTCATGCGGCTGCTGGTGGGGGAGCTGACCCCATTGTGGGATCCCACCACAATCGGAGAGAGGGGGCTCATGAAATGCGGGGAGGTCCCCCGATACTGAAAAAAATGGCTCAGCGACTCCTGTTCGTCCGAGGTGGTGATCACGGAGGGCCCGTAGTGCTGCAAGAGGGAAAGACTTGTTGTTAACAATCAGGACAATGTTTGTCTTCTGCCCTTAGCGCACTTGCTATGCCCGAAGTCCTTGGGCTGAAGGAGAGGGAGCTACAGGTAGTCCTCAACTTACCACAGTTTGCTTAGTGACCGTTCAAAGTTACAACGGCACTGGAAAAAGTGACTTAGGACCATTTTTTCAAACTTGCGACCGTTGGCAGCATCCCCAGGGTCACGTGGTTTACATTCGGTTGCTTGGCAACCGACCGACATTTGTGACGGTTGCCGTGTTCCAGGGTCACGTGATCCCCTTTTGCGAACTCCTGACCAGCAAAGTCAAGGGGGGAGCCAGGTTCACTTAACAACCGTGTCACTAACTTCTCAACTGCAGTGATTCACTTAACGACTGCGGCAAGAAAGGTCGTAAAATGGGGCAAAATTGACTTGACAAATGTCTCAGTTAACAAGTGCAGAGATTCACTTAAGAACTGCGGCAAGAAAGGTCGCAAAATGGGGCAAAATTGACTTGACAAATGTCTCACTTAACAGCAGAAACCTGGGGCTCAAATTGTGCTTGTAAGTTGAGGACTACCTGTCATCACAGGCCAATCTGGTGCTGCCTGGCTTTTCAACTTTGGTACACAGCCGTGGTGGCACAGTGGTTAGAATGCAGCACTGCAGGCTACTTCTGTTGACTGCCCACTGCCAGCAGTAAGGCAGTTCGATCCTGACCAGCTCAAGGTTGACTCAGCCTTCTGTCCTTCTGAGGTCGGTAAAATGAGGACCTGGATTGTTGGGGGCAAGAGGCTGACCCTGTAAACCGCTTAGAGAGGGCTGTAAAGCACTGTGAAGTGGTATATAAGTGCTTATTCTATTCTATTCTATTCTATTCTACTCTACTCTATTCCCTGTTCTATTCTATTTTCTATTCTATTCCATTCCATTCTACTGTATTCTTATTCTACTCTACTCTATTCCCTATTCTCTTCTCTTCTTTTCTCTTCTCTTCCTTCTCTTCTCTTCTATTCTTTGGAACTGATGTTCTGAACTCTGAGTCTTGCAAGTCTGAAAAAGCTTGAAGAGCTGTAAAAGGAAGCTTGCTGGGTTACCAAGGCAATTAAACGCAGAGAAAAAGAAACCTTCCATTTTAATGACCACGCTGTGGATTTCATGAATGGTTGGTTGGGAGACGGAAGACAAGAGAGAAAACATACCTGGTTTTCACTTTGAAGAAAGGAAAACAAATCCAGACCTAGAGAAACGGAAAGGGGGAAAGCAACTTAATGCTAAAATGAAGGAAAAGATTTTTAAAAAGATAGGTAGTCCTCGGCTTACAACAGTTCGTTTAATGACCGTTCAAAGTTACGACGGCAGTAAAAAAAACAGTGACTGATGAGTGTTTTTCAGTTCTGACCTTTCCAGCATCCCCATGATCATGTGATCCAAACTGAGATGTTTGGCGACTGACTCATATTTATGACGGTCGTAGGGTCCTGCGGTCACATGACCAGCTTTTGAAACCTTCTGACAAGTAAAGTCAATGAGAGTAAGCCAGAATTCACTTAAGAACCGGGTTACTAATTTAACGAATGCAGTGATTCCCTTACCCACTGTGGCAAGCAGGACAAGTCGCAAAATGGGGCAAAACCCGCTTAACGCATTTCTCACTTAGCAACATAAATTCTGGGCTCAATTGTGGGTCATTCCCCAAAGCACCAGAGGGCAGGACAACAAACAATGCTTGGAGACTGATCAAGGAGAAAAGCAACCTGGAATTAAGGAGAAACTTCCTGACAGTGAGGACAATTAACCAGTGGAACAGCTTGCCACCAGGAATCGTGGCCGTTCCATCCCTGGAGATTTTTAAGAAGAGGCTAGAGCTAGACAGTCCCTTGTCTGAGATGGTATAGGTCAGTGGTGGCGAACCTATGGCACGCATACCAGAGGCGGCACGCGGAGCCCTCTCTGTGGGCATGTGCCATTGCCCCAGCACACGTGGTCCCTAAAAGTTTGCCATCACTGGCCCAAGGCCGGCCAGCCTGTAGCCGCCATTGGGGAGCCCGCCATCCCACGCACCAGAGATCCCCTGGATCCCTCCCAACCCTGCCCGGCTCCCACAGGTGTTCCTCCCCATAAGCAACATCAAGGTGGCCATGCCCACCCCGGCCATGCCCAACCAATCTGCCATGACTACTGCAGCCACACCCACCCAGTCTGCCAAGCCCACTGTAGCTGCGCACGCCGAGTGGGCCACACCCACCTGGCGATATGTAAGTGGGTTTTGGGTTGCAGTTTGGGCACTCGGTCTCTAAAAGGTTCGCCATCACTGGTATAGGTTGAGCAGGGGGCTGGAGTAGAAGACCTCCAAGCTCCCTTCTAGCTCTATTCTATTCTATTATGTAATTTTATTCTATTCTATTCTATTATTCCACTCCATTCCATTCTATTCCTATTTTATTCTATTCTATTATTCTATTCTATTATCCTGTTTTATTCTATTCTTCTATTATTTTATTCTGTTCCATTCCATTCTATTCTATTCCTATTTTATTCTATTGTTATTCTATTAGTTTATTCTATTCTATTATTCTATTCTATTCTGTTCTATTCTGGTATTCTGTTCTGTTCTAGTCTATTCTATTCTATTCTATTCTATTCTATTCTATTCTATTCTATTCTATTCCATTCTTCATTCCATTATTCTATTCTATTCTATTCTATTCTATTCTATTCTATTCTATTCTATTCTATTCTATTCCATTCCATTCTTCATTCCATTATTCTATTCTATTCTATTCTACTCTATTCTGTATTCCTATGCTATCCTATCCTATGCTATCCTATTCTGTATTTCTATTCTGTAATTCTATTCCATTCCATTCCAGACTGTCTACTCTTGGGAGAAACAATGATCCCGAGGCCATTCTTTGCTAACTAACTTAAGCCAGATGGATGGCACTGGGGGTCTTCAGAGGTGGCTAACATCCACAGGTGCAATATCTGGGCTTGCTAACCAGACAAGGGCCTGGGCCCCTTTGTGGGCTGTGTTCACACGAGAAGCTGAAACCCGTCCAAGACCGAGAAGCCACAATGCCACGAAGACAGGTGAGCTTTACCTCTGACTCTGTCAGGTCCCTGTTGGAACCCTGCCATCCTGAAGGAAGAAGGGGCGCGCTTTGGGGGAATCTAGTTCTATATTGTTTCTACTTCTGCTCTGATGTATCTGCCTGGGAACTGGGGAGGGGGGGGGAGAGAAGCCTTCAGGGCCATCTGGTTTGGCTCCTCTCTTCGGCTGGGAGTTCTCACAACAACTTTGCACCATCATCAGCTTGGCTCCTGGTGGACTGGGGCACCGGGGAGGGGTTCAGGAATTCGCCTAACGTTTTCGCGCAGGAATTTCAGATTCGGCACGTCTTCCCTGCAACCACTTTCTCTCAGTAAAAGATCCCTTGGAGATAAGAGCCGAGGTGGCGCAGCAGTTAGGGTGCAGTACTGCAGGCCCCTTTAGCTGACTGTTGTTCAGCAGGTCAGCGGTTCGAATCTCACCGGCTCAAGGTTGACTCAGCCTTCCATCCTTCCGGGGTAGGTCAAATGAGGACCCAGATGGTTGGGGGCAATGTAGATATATATATATATACATTGCTTACTTAGAGCAGTGGTTCTCCAGCTGTGGGTCGGGACCCCATTTGGGGTCGAACGACCATTTCACGGGGGTTGCCAAACAACGCAGTCCGCCATTTTTTTCCCCCTTTTCCTTAGCTGTGCTACTCCTTTTTATTCTATTGGCTTTTGAAAGCCAATAGAATAGACTCTCTTGAATAGAGTCTAATTCTATTGGCTTTCCAAAGCCAATAGGAATTGTCCAGGCTGTCTCTGCCCTGCTGAGCCCGCCAAAAGTCCCATTCTGCAAACGGTGCTGCACCCGTTGAGTAGTCCTCGACTTACGACCGGTTGAGTAGTCCTCGACTTACAACCGGTTGGGGGTCGCGGCATTAAAAAGGTTGAGAACCACTGGCTTAGAGAGTGCTCGCACTTAAAGCGGTATATAAGTCTCATAAATAAATAAATAAATAAATAAATAAATAAATAAGGCCTGTTTCAAGAGTAGCTGGGGCAGGACCCTGCAGATTCCTTTTCTTCTCCAGTTCCCCCCAATTTAGGGAAGAGAGCGCGAGCTTGGAGTCACCTGGTCCTGCTTACCTTGAATGTCTGAAGGGACCGGATAAGAAGGGTGGTAGTCTGACAGGGGGAGGCTGGAGAGAAAATCACTGCCCATCGCAGCCATTGAGGGGCTCCGCAACACCGAGGAGGGCTGGTGGTCTGCGTTCAAAACCCTGAAAGGGAATGGAAGGTTAGCAGAGCTGGAAGACCCTTCGGTTCTCGGGGAGAAAAGGGGCACTTGCAGCAGGCTTTGGGGGCCAATTCTATTTCTTCTGGGGGGACTCACAAGCCAGCGGGAAGAGGAAGAGCTGGGGAGTTCCACTTTTGTTGTTTTTTTTTATTGAATTTTGGAATTTGGGCAGTTTCCGGCAACTGTGCTCAGATAATATTCCAAAGAATTACAGAGAGGAAGATAAACTGCCGGTCCAGCCCTCACCACCAACCCCCCACAGAAAGGGCCTGGGTCTTCCAAAGAAGATTACCTTCCAAAGATTAAGTTCCGCAGAATGTTATCCAAAAAGAAGCTCACCTGGGCCATGCAGTTGCACATCCAGGCTTTAAATCAGCGGTTCTCCACCTGTGGGTCGGGACCCCATTTGGGGTTGAACGACCATTTCACGGGGGTCGCCAAACAACGCAGTCCGCCATTTCCCCCCCTTTTCCTTAGCTGGGCTCCTCCCTTTGATTCTATTGGCTTTCGAAAGCCAATAGAATAGACTCTCTTGAACAGAGTCTCATTCTATTGGCTTTCAAAAGCCAATAGGAATTGTCCAGGCTGTCTCTGCCCTGCTGAGCCCGCCAAAAGTCCCAGTCTGCAAACAGTGCTGCACCAGTTGAGTAGTCCTCAACTTATGACCGGTTGGGTAGTCCTTGACTTACGACCGGTTGGGGGGTCGCGGCATTAAAAAGGTTGAGAACCACTGCTTTAAACATTAATCCATTTTATATTAAGATTTGATGGGTCAAGGCCACTTCGTACGTAATGATGGGGGAAAGGGGGAAAAGACAGAGGGGGCCAGTGAAAGCAGAAGACCCAGGCCCTGTTCAGAAGGACTGAGAGGCAATTTATCTCCCTCCCCTAATAAATACATTAACCTGATGAATTCACCCAAGAAAGTTCATTTAACTCTTAAAAAAAAAAACAACCTTGAATACACAAATCACGAACCATTATGAACACAAGCTAGTCTGTTTCACCTTCCTGGACCTCCCAGAAATAGAGCCAGAAAGAAAGAAAAGCTAAAAAGGGAAGTCTTTCTAGGACAGGGGTAGGCAACCCTGGTTCTTTTGTGACTCGTGGACTTCAACTCCCAGAATTCCTGAACCAGCTGTGCTGAGGGGAAACGGAGAGGTTTCCAAGCTGAGCCATACTGGCTCAGGAATTCTGGAAGTCCATGAGTCATGAAGGGCCCAAGGTTGCCTACCCCTGGTCTAGGAGGCTCACCGCTTAGAATAGGAGGACTTAGGACAGGGGTAGGCAACCTTGGCTCTTTTTATGACTTGTGGACTTCAACTACCAGAATTCCTGGCTTGCTGGGGCAGGGTTAGGTAACCCTGGCTCTTTTATGGTGGGTGGACTTCCACTCCCAGAATTCCTGAATCAGCCATGCTGAGGGGAAACGGAGAGGTTTCCAAGCTGAGCCAGGCTGGCTCAGGAATTCTGGGAGTTGAATTCCACGAGTCGTGAAGGGCCCAAGGTTGCCTACCCCTGGTCACCGCTTAGAACAGGAGGACTTAGGCCAGGAGTAGGCAACCTTGGCTCTTTTGTGACTGATGGACTTCAACTCCCAGAATTCCTGAGCCAGCATGCCTACCCCTGTTCTAGCACAAAGCTCCTGTCGATCTCCCGCCAATGAGAACAATTAATCAAAGGAACAGCTTGCCTCCAGAAGTTGTGGATGCTACGTCACTGGAGGTTTCCCAGAAAAAGACTGCGCAGCCCTTTGTCCCAAATGAAGGAAGGACCCCTGCCTCGGGCAGCGGGTCAGACTAGAAGACCTCCGAGATCCCTTGCGGGCCTAGGATTCCACGTCCTAAGAGCCTTCCCGTCACCGAGTCTGGCTCACAGAAATTGGCCAAGCCAGAGGAAGGAAAGGCCTCAGAGACAACAGCCCCTACCATTTTGGTCCGGCTGCTGGCGGGATGGCCGCAATGGCCACCGAACACACTTTCTTGGCAAGGAGTTCCTCGTCGTCCGAAGAGCTGTCCAGGGTCAGGTCAATCACCTCCACCTTCTTCTTGCTTTCGGGCAGTGGCTTTCCCTCTGAACTTACTGTGTACAGGGAGGCTGCAACAAAAACAATGGCAAGGCTCAGAAACTGGCTTCAGCCAGCCAGCCTTGCGCACGGCACAATCCCTGGGACGCCACGATTTTATTTATTTATTTACGAGACTTATATACCGCTTTAAGTGCGAGCACTCTCTAAGCGGTGTACACCAGTAAGCAATGTGTATATATATATATATATATATATATATACACATTGCCCCCAACAATCTGGGTCCTCATTTGACCTACCCCGGAAGGATGGAAGGCTGAGTCAACCTTGAGCCGGTGAGATTTGAACTGCTGACCTGCTGAACACAGTCAGCTAAAGTGGCCTGCAGTACTGCACCCTAACTGCTGCGCCACCTCGATGCTAAGTCATCAGCCACTGAGACACCACAGAGGAGCCTCCGTGTGCAGAAGAGGGGCAAAGTGCTCCCAGATTTGGGGCCTCTTGCAGCAAGGACCCCTCTCTGCTCCTGGACCCACAACACACACACCCACACCAGCCAGGGCCCTCCTTTCGCGCCCAAAAGCCATGGCCAGCGCGTCAAAGCCGAGCCTCCACCTACCTTCCAGTCCATTGTACGCGGACGGCTGGCAAACGTCCTGGTTCTCCTTCTTGGGCTTCATGGGGCACCAGGAACCGTCTTCCATGAACTGGATCTCATCGCAGTCCGTCACAGAGTTCAGGATCTCCATGAACAGCCTGGGGAGGGGAGCAAGTCAGAAGGAGGGATGGTTGACGGACAGCACTGGAGAGGAACCGAGGCGCCAAGCTTCTCAGAGACCCTGTTGAACAGGCTTCCCACTGGGTCTCCAAACTTACGTCCCCACCGGCAAGGCAGCATCTCTCAAGGGACATTAAAGAACGCTCGCCACCTTGCAACAGGTGAGCCCTATCACCTTTCCGCACGCTTGTGAGCCCAGGCCTGAAAAACCCTTGCAAGTTGTTGGGATTTGGCTCCACAGAGTTATATACAAGCCACGGTTTAAGGCAGTAGTTCTCAACCTGTGGGTCGGGACCCCATTTGGGGGTCGAACGACCATTTCACGGGGGTCGCCAAATAATGCAGTCCGCCA
The DNA here is from genome assembly GCF_016545835.1 of Crotalus tigris. NCBI lineage: Eukaryota > Metazoa > Chordata > Lepidosauria > Squamata > Viperidae > Crotalus > Crotalus tigris. The sequence continues at coordinate 563,165 of NW_024097333.1, read as the reverse complement.
TTCCCCCCCCCTTTCCCTCAGTTGTGCTCCTCCCTTTTATTCTATTGGCTTTTGAAAGCCAATAGAATAGACTCTCTTGAATAGAGTCTAATTCTATTGGCTTTCCAAAGCCAATAGGAATTGTCCATGCTGTCTCTGCCCTGCTGAGCCCGCCAAAAGTCCCATTCTGCAAACGGTGCTGCACCAGTTGAGTAGTCCTCGACTTACGACCGTTTGAGTAGTCCTCGACTTATGACCGGTTGGGGGTCGCGGCATTAAAAAGATTGAGAACCAATGGTTTAAGGCTTCACATTGTTCATGAACTTAGTCAAAGGTGTGATTTGACACCAAGGGCAGGTATTTCTGTTTCTGTATCACATTGCAATAGCTCCGTCTCATTCAGTGTTTTTCGAATTTAGAAGAGAATCGAGCTGGAAGGGACCTTGGAGGTCTTCTAGTCCAGCCCCCTGCTCAAGCAGGAGAACCTGTACCATCTCAGACAAGTTACTGTCCAGTCTCTTCTTAAAAATCTCCAGTGATGGAGCGTCCACGGTTTCTGGAGGCCAGCTGTTCCACTGGTTAGTTGTCCTCACTGTCAGGAAGTTTCTCCTTAATTCCAGTTTGCTTCTCTCTTTGGTCAATTTCCAATCATTGTTTGTTGTCCTGCCCCCTGGTGCTTTGATGAACAACCTGACTCCCTCTTCTTTGTGGCAGCCCCTCAAATGCTGGAACACTGCTATCATGTCTCCCCTATTTCTTCTTTTCTTTAGACTAGCCAAACCCAAGTCCCGTAGCCGTTCTTCATATGTTTTAGTCTCCAGGCCTTGGATCATCTTAGTTCTGTTCTCTGAACTTTTTCCAAACTCTGAACATCTTTTTTGATATATGGTGACTAAAATTGGCTGCAGTATTCCAAATGTGGTCTCACTGGGCTTTGTAAAGCGGTAATAATACCTCGTGTGATCTTGACTCTATGCCTCTGTTTACACAACCCAGGATTCTATTCGCTTTTTCGGTTTTATTACATCAGAGTTTTTCAACCTTGGCAACATGAAGATGGTTGGACTTCCAACTCCCATAGCTGGCTGGGGAATTCTGGGAGTTGGAAGTCCACTAATACAGGTTGAGAAACTCTGTATTACATTGTAATGACTGGTTTGTGGCTTGTTAACAAAGCATAAGGATCTCACTCATTTTTCCTGTCTTTTTTCCAATAGCCCATCGCCCGTGGGCAAATAGACAAGAATTATTAGAAAGGAAGTTAAGAAGGAGCTATTTTGAGCAACTTACCAAGAGTAAAAAGGTAAATCTATATCTATAAATAAAAATGTAAATGTTCGTTTGTTCAAAATCTTAAATCTCCAAAAGTTCTTCACTGATTGCTTTGAAATTTTGCCACAACGTTGCATTCGAATACGTGCGTGTTTTTATATATCTATATTATATAGAGGTCACACCTGTGACAGGTAAAAACATGCTTTTTTTGAAAAACAGCGCCATCTGTTGGACATAATCTCTATAACTACACACACAATGGAACAACAAAAAATATTGTACACCCACAAGCATTGTGAGAATACGCGCGTGTTTTTATATACCTATATTATATAGAGGTCACACCTGTAACAGGTAAAAACATGCTTTTTTTGGAAAACAGGTAAAACATGCTTTTTTTGAAAAACAGCGCCATCTGTTGGACGTAATCTCTATATCTGCACACACAATGGAACAAAAAAATACTGTATACCCACAAGCATTGTGAAATTAAACATATTACAAACGTGCGCTTTCTCTTTTCTTTCCTGAGCCACAGCAACGCGTGGCTGGGTACAGCTAGCATGAAATAAAATTAAAATGACGAAGAGTTACAAAATGGCCCAGGGCTAAGGTCTTCTTACCCCATCAACCACCTCCAGCAAAGAGCACCCCCATGATGGCACCAAGCTGATCAACAAAATCAGATCTTAAGACTCTTCCACAGGGGTCTTTAAACTTGGCCACTTTAAGACCTGTGGACTTCAACTCCCAGAATTCCTAAGCCAGCACAGCTGGCTCAGGAATTCTGGGAGTTGAAGTCCATGAGTCATAAAAGAGCCAAGGTTATCTACCCCTGGGCTAGACAGTCCTGTGTCTGAGATGGTCTAGGTCAGTGGTTCTCAACCTGTGGGTCAGGACCCCATTTGGGGTCGAACGACCATTTCACGGGGGTCGCCAAACAACACAGTCCGCCATTTTTTTCCCCTTTTCCTTAGCTGTGCTACTCCCTTTTATTCTATTGGCTTTTGAAAGCCAATAGAATAGACTCTCTTGAATAGAGTCTAATTCTATTGGCTTTCAAAAGCCCATAGGAATTGTCCAGGCTGTCTCTGCCCTGCTGAGCCCGCCAAAAGTCCCCTTCTGCAAACGGTGCTGCACCAGTTGAGTAGTCCTCGACTTACGACCGGTTGGGGGTCGCGGCATTAAAAAGGTTGAGAACCACTGGTCTAGGTTCTCCTGCTTGAGCAGGGGGCTGGACTAGAAGACCTCCAAGGTCCCTTCCAGCTCTATTCTGATTCTGCCTCAGGAGCAGCTTGATGATCTCCAGATGGCCTCTCCCCCCAAGGGTCTCCCCACAGGCAGCAGGAGAAAGGGAGCCCCCGGCCTCCCCAGCCTTACCCGTCAATGATCAATCCCTCATAGGGAGCCTTCTTGTCGCAGACGGGACACGTCCAGGTGGGCTTCTTCTCATTCATCTGCAGATACAGGGCCGCATCGAAGCACTGGAGGTGGGTGCAGGTAAAGGCACGACAGGGAACGATCAGCCGCATCTTGCCCAGCTGGCGGGGGGAGGAAAGGGATGGGGAGGATGAGTTGCTAGGGGAGGACCCAGACCCCTGCAGTGGGGGATGCCCTCCCAACAGGGCATCAGCATTCTGTTATGTGCTTCGCCATCCAGCACATTCCAGTGACCAATCACACAATTCATGGCTGTTTGCAGCATCCTGCCGTTCCTGTGACTGCGTTCTACAAGTGTAGCTAAAACCCATTCTAATATTTTAATATGTTTTATAGATGGCATCTGGATCCTAAAAAGTTGTCTTGTATGTATCCTAATTTACAGCCCAAATGTTGGAGATGTGGTAATTTGGATGCCACTTATTTTCATATATGGTAGAAATATAAAAGCCTTTTGGATTAAGATCTGATGGAACATTCAACAGATTTTTAATAGAAAGATAAAGTTTACCCCACAATTATTTTTATTGGGTGTTATTACAGATTTTGATGCTAAAGAAATTAATTTGATGTTGAATTTGATAACAGCTGCAAGGTTATTAGTAGGGCAATATTGGAAGAAGGATTGCTTGCCTACTATAGAAGAATGGACGCTTAAAGTGTCAAATTTAGCAGAAATGGCTAAGATTTCTGCTTACTTGAAGGATCACTCATAAGAAAGATACATTTCGGTTTGGAGAAGATGGATAAATTATATTCAGAATAAATATGGGACTAAAAAGTTTCATTTAGCCTATGAGTGAATTTTAGAGTATTATTATATTATTTTTAGTATTAGTATTGTTTAATTATTTGGGGACTGTATTGTTTAATAATTAGGACATTAATTTGTTTATGTTTTCATTATTATTATGTTTACTTTTAATTTGTTTATATTTATGTTAAAGGGGAGTTAAAGTGCATTATGTATTTGGTTATTTATATAGTTGGTTAGTGTTAGTTAGATTATGATTATCATATTTGTAACCCTGTATTCAGCTCTGGGAAGTGGGGGAGGGAGAGGGGGGGTTTGGGGGTGGGTTGATATTGTAATTTTTTATAAATCTTTTTAATTAAAAAAAAAAACCATTCTAAGAAATCCTCACAAAGTCACAGCAGCAGTGGAAAAAAGTGATTGAGGTCCGTTTTTCAGAGTTACGACCACTGCAGCATCCCCAGGCTCAGGGGATCAACATTTGGACCCTTGGCAACCGACTCGTATTTATGACGGCTTCAGCATCCCTGGGTGGAGGTGGGTGGTCATGTGATTCCCCTTCTGTGACCCCCAAGCAAAGTCATCGGGGGAAGCCCGACCTGCTTTACGACTGTGTTACTCGTTTTAACAACCGTAGCGATTCACGTAACAAGTATGGCAAGGAAGGCCGTAAAACGGGGCAAAACTCACTTAACAAATGTCTCGCTTTGCGGCATAAATCTGGGGCTCGATTGTGCTCGTAAGTTGAGGACTTCCTGTATTCACTCCCAGCGCTTCGCAAAGCTGTCTTTGATTCGTTTTATGACGGCTGTGTTCTAACAGCCAGCACAAAAAGACTGTAAAATCATGTCAAGCCACAACCACGAGGGAAGGCTTCCTTAAAGTTTTAAATAGACGACTGCCTGTATACACGTTTCTGGGGTGGAAAACAGTCCAAGCGTAAATGCATTTTATGGGGTTTCTCTTGGTATCAAGCAAGTCGACTTTTTTCCCCCAAAACCATAAAAAGACTAACAGTGAGCGCTGCTGGCAGACATTACCGGACACATGAGCGACACTCGTAAACTCGTGGTGGCGATCTCGCTGTCAGGATCAGCTGTCAGCTTCTCTTTGACTGCAAAGAGAAAAAAAGCTTTTTTTAAAATCCCAAGCACAAATAATTCACGGAAGAGAGTTATGTACCACGTGGTGCAACATACACGGACTTATGACATACACTAACATTTCACCTGGAGTAAAAAAAAAACACACAATAAAAGAAGGATATACACACGTAGTCCTTGACTTACACACACTATTGAGCCCAAAATGTATGTTACAAAGCGAGACTTTTGTTAGGTGTAGGGTTTCCTTCCTGAGCAGGGGGTTGGACTAGATGACCTCCAAGGTCCCTTCCAACTTTATGATGATGATGATAATGATGATGATGATGATGATGTGAGTTTTGGCCCACTTTAGAGAATTTTTCTGCCTCATTTGTTAAGTGAATCCCTGCAGCTGTTAAGCTAGTGGTTGTTAAGTCAATCTAGAACTAAGAAGAAACTTCCTGACAGAACAATTAACCAGTGGAACAACCTGCCTCCAGAAGCAGTGAGTTTTTGGAAGTTTTTAAGAAGAGACTGGACAGCCATTTGTCTGAAATGGTATAGGGTTTCCTGCCTGAGCAGGGGATTGGACTAGATGACCTCCAAGGTCCCTCCCAACTTTACTACTACTACTACTACTACTACTACTACTACTATTATTATTAAAAGGTTCCTCTTGGGAGAAAAAAGGGGAATTTAGAACAAGCTCTCTCATACTCTTATTTTGGCTTAAAAGTAAGTAACATTTGCTGCCATCCAATGTTGCTCCCATTCGCTGCCATGGAGTTATTTTTAATGTTTTAAAATAGTTTCCTTGGTAAAGTATTTCTAGCGTTAGAATTCTAGCATTCAGCACACACTAGTTTAACAAGGCTACAAGGGCTTGTTTTGCATTCCCACTGGGTTCAAATTCAAAATGCACCTGAAAGAAACACGGAACAAAATGCCTGACCGGGGTGGGGGGGGGGAAGCTGGGAAAGTACAAACTGCCATGCCACGCATGGAATACCCAGCAGTGGCCCCTCTACCCATTTCTGCAAGGGTACAAATCATGCAGAAGACAGAACAATAGAGTTGGAAGGGATTTTTGAGGTCATCCAGTCCAACCCCTTGCTCAGCAGGAAACCCTCTACCATTTCAGAGAAATGGTTGTCCAATCTCTTCTTAAAACCCTCCAGTGATGGAGCACCCACATGTTCTAGAGCAGTGGTTCTCAACCTGTGGGTAGGGACCCCATTTGGGGTCGAACGACCATTTCACGGGGGTCGCCAAACAAGGCTGTCCACCATTTTCCCCCCTTTTCTTTGGCCACGCCCCTGGCACCCAGTGATGTATAAGTGGTTGGGGGTCACCACAACACGGGGAACTGTATTATGGGGTCGCGGCATTAGAAAGGTTGAGAAGCACTGTTCTAGAGGCAAGTCGTTCCACTGGTTAATTGTTCTCTGTTAGGAAGTTTCTCCTTAGTTCTAGGTTGCTTCTCTCCTTGATTAGTTTCCATCCGTTGTTTTTTGTCCTGCCTTCTGGTGCTTTGGAGAATAGGTTGACTCCCTCTTCTTTGGGGCAGCCCCTCAAATATTGGAACACTGCTATCATGTCACCCCCAGTCCTAGACTAGACATACCCAATTCCAGCAACTGTTCTTCGTATGTTTTAGTCTCCAGTCCCCTAATCATCTTTGTTGCTCTTCTCTGCACTCTTTCCAGAGTCTCAACATCTTTTTTATAATGTGGTGACCAGAACTGGATGCAGTATTCCAAGTGTGGCCTCACCAAGGCATTGTAAAGTGGTATTAACCCTTCACGTGATCTTGATTCTATCCCTCTGTTGATGCAGCCTAGAACTGTGTTGGCTCTTTTGGCAGCTGCCGCACACGGCTGGCTCCTGTTTAAGTGATTGTCCACTACGGTTACTATAGTACTATTGGACTAGGGACCACCTATACTAGTGGTGGCGAACCTATGGCATGGGTGCCAGAAGCGGCACTCAGAGCCCTCTCTGTGGGCACGCGCACCGTCGCCCCAGTCCTAGGCCTTCAGCTGGGTTTTATAAAACCTTTTCGCTTTAGGCCTCCGCCGCCATGTACAAAAAAAAAGGTTCAATCAATCCGTCAATTTCAACCTCGCGGGAAAAAAAAAGATCTTGCAAAGTTGGAATTGATTGATTGAACTTTTAGTCCCACCCAGTCTGCCATTACCACCGCAGCTACGCCCACCCAATGGGACACACCTACCCAATGGGACACACCCACCCGGCACCCGACGATGCATAAGTGGGTTTTGGGTTGCAATTTGGGCACTTGGTCTCTAAAAGGTTCGCCATCACTGACCTATACTATACCTGTGCATGTGGTTTTTCTTGCCTAAATGTAGAACCTTACTTTTTTTCACTACTGAATTTCACTTTTTTTTTAGTTAGTGCCCAAGGTTCAAGTTTGTGTTTAAGGCCCCCAGGCAAGTTGAGGGCAGCTGCTGCCAGAGCCCTGGGCCTGCTGCGATAGCAGCACTCAAAAGAATTTGGGGACTCACTCAGGGCTCGGGAGTGGTCGGGGTTGCGGATGCCCTTGGCTCTCAGTTTCTGCAGCAACGTCACCGAGGTCAGCTGCTTCACCAGGTAAACGGACAGGGAGTAATTCTGGAGAGAGCAAAAGCAGGATTATGTCGTGGACAGAAAGAAATATATTTAAGAAACTTGGCTCTGACTTACATTTATGAATACATTCATTCATTCATTCATTCATTCATTCAAGCAAGCAAGAGGCTTCGTTCTGATTCTCATATGTTGGCTAATTTCTTTATTCATTTAAAGCAGCAGTTAGAGTGCAGTACTGCAGGCCGCTTTAGCTGACTATGTTCAGCAGGTCAGCGGTTCAAATCTCACCGGCTCAAGGTTGACTCAGCCTTCCATCCTTCCGGGGTAGGTCAAATGAGGACCCAGATTGTTGGGGGCAACGTAAAAATATATATATATATATATATATATATATATATATATTATATATATATATATATATATATATATACATACACACACATTGCTTACTGGTGTACACCGCTTAGAGAGTGCTTGCACTTAAAGCGGTATATAAGTCTCATAAATAAATAAATAAATAAATCCCAACATTTCCAGATTTATGGCCTTGCCATAAATCTAATTATTCTATTCTATTCTATTTCTATTCTAATTATTCTATTCTATTCTATTCTATTCTATTCTATTCTATTCTACTATTCTATTCTATTCTGTATTCTGTATTCTGTATTCTGTTCCGTTCCATTCCATATGAACTGTGGTAAGTCAAGGACTAGCATCGCAACATTTTGTGAGTGCCCCCACTGCTGGCTTTCACAGGCTGGATATGTCGCTGCCTCCAACGGCTGGCCCTCCCGCCCTCCCGCTTCCGAGCCCCTCTTACCCTGCCAAATTCCGACGACCAGTTGACCACAATGGTGTTGGGGACCGTGGCTGAAAGGCGCACCAAGGGCGTGATGTTGATCGGTCGACTCGGCCGCTTCGGTTCCGCACCGTTTTTGGTGGGAGGCAGATAACCCTGCATCGGCAGAAGAGAACATCTGCAGTCAGGCCTTCGGGGACCCTGACCACCGTTACGATACACAGGATGGCAGGAGATTGTTTTCTTCACTACGGTTTGCTTGACAAACCAAAATGGGACGGGTTCAACACTACATTAAGCCGTAATCCGAGTGTAATCGACCACACTTTGGCTTGGTGCGATGTGTCACCGTAAGCCATGTTCAAATATTCCCCAGGGACTTGTGGGAAGAAAGCAACTGATGTAAGTGTATGATTTATGCATGAATGTATAATTCATGTAAACCAGTGGTTCTCAACCTTTTTAATGCCGCGACCCCCAACCAGTCGTAAGTCGAGGACTACTCCACCGGTCGTAAGTCGAGGACTACTCAACTGGTGTAGCCCCGTTGGCAGAATGGGACTTTTGGCGGGCTCAGCAGGGCAGAGACAGCCTGGACAATTCCTATTGGCTTTTGAAAGCCAATAGAATTAGACTCTATTCAAGAGAGTCTATTCTATTGGCTTTCAAAAGCCAATAGAATAAAAGGGAGTAGCACAGCTAAGGAAAAGGGGGAAAAATGGCAGACTGCGTTGTTTGGCGACCCCCGTGAAATGGTCGTTCGACCCCCAAATGGGGTCCCGACCCCAGGTGGAGAACCCCTGATGTAAACGAATGATTAAAAAATGTAGAATGATGTTTGCAGAAATTTTGGATAACTTGCCAAAAACCATGCTGCCCGAAAAACCCGACAGCGTCCGAGGGCCCTTTGACATCAATATGCTCCTTCAAGAACCATCCAGAGAGAAGAACTTCAACAAGGCTTCCCTCTCGTGGTGTTCAGCTCCAGCCTGTTCTGACCTATCTAGAGAATCCCCGACTTATAACGCCTGTTTATGACTGTTCGATAGTTATAACAGCACTGAAAAAAGTGACTTCCACATCGACGGCCATTGCAGCCTCCCCAAGATCCCGTGATCGAGATTCAGGCGTTTGACAACTGACTCGTATTTATGACGGTCGCCGGTCCCGGGGTGGGTCACGTGATCCCCTTTTGCGACCTTCTGACCCACAAAGTCTATGGGGAAGCTGGATTCACTTAACCACCGGGTTACTGACTTAACAGCTGCAGTGATTCACTTAACAAACTACGATAGGAAAAGTTGTAAAATGGGGCAAACCTCCCTTAAGAAAGGTTTCACTTAGCAATGTAAGTTTGGGGTTCGTTGTAGATGGAATCCCTTAACAAGGGGCTACCTGGACACACTCTCTGCCCCCAACCACAACGGAGAGAGCCTGACCTCCGAGGAAGGTTGCCCAATCCGAGCTGTCTTGGGCAGGTTGAACCCCAACATGGAGCCCCCTGAGTTGGGGGCTGTCTGAATCATCCAGATCAGGGCTTTTCACCAGTGGTACGGGTACCACCTGTGGCACATTGGCACCTGGCAGTGGTACGCGACCATCCTAGAAAAGGGGTAGGGGGGGAGGGGAATGAGCTGAACTGGGGACAGCACTGCACAGCCTGAGCGAGAGACGGCTGGAGCTGCAGGGCTGTCAGGGCTCAGTGGAAGCGCCAGGATCAGTGCCAGGCTCCAGCTGGAGCTCAGCACTGATCCTGGTGCTTCTGCTGAGCCCAGAAGAAGCGCCGATCAGCTGGAATGTTGCAGCCTCTCCAGGGTCTTGTGATTTACATTCAGATGCTTGGCAACTGATTCATATTTATGACGGTCACAGTGTCCCAGGGTCATGTGAAGTGACCAAAACCTGCTGCAACCACCCAGCAGACGGGGGGGGGGGGGAATAAAAACCAAACACCCCCCACCCCACCCCCGCTGCCAATCCTCAACAGAAATGCTCACAACAATGAAAACCTCGGACAGGAGGAAGAGCGCAGCCAGGCGGGCAGGCAGGTGTCTCGCTCGGCTGTGGCTTGGGGGGCACTTTTTTCAGTGCCATTGTAACTTCGAACAGTCACTAAGCGAACTGTCGTAAGTCGAGGACTACCTGTACTTTATCACTTTTTTCCTTTTTTTTTTTATCATCAAGTTTTTGACACTTTGCTAGGCGACTGGGGGTCCTCGGATGTTGCCGTATCGTAAAAGTGGTACAATGGGTGAAAAGGTTGAAAAGCCCTGATCCAGATGAACCATTCACTTTCAGAGTTGGGAAACCGAGAGAGAGAGAGAGGGCTACTCACGGGCAAAGGACACAGCTTCCCATTGATCTTCACGAACAAATTGGGAGGGAAGTAATCTTCTTGCGGGCAGCTGGTTTCACATAAGCAAAACCTGAAAAAATATAAACACCAGAAGGGTCAAGGGGGGGGGGAGAGGAAATGCCCTAAGAATCCCAGATTCTACAGCTGAAATCCATTGAGAAGGCATTGACCAGTAATAGCACAGTAAACCTAGCACACAATGTCCAAAAAGATATGCTTGTGAACTATGTCAGACTGGGAGACTAAAATCTGACAAATGTGGAAATGGGAACATTGACAGTATATCGCTACAATAGAAATCCAACTAAGTTTAAGCAAGAATGGCTCCCTTGCATATTATCACAAGAGCAAGGAAGGGTTTGAAATATGGTTGTTTGCTCTGCTAGGTGTGGCTAGAGAAGTAGTGACAGATGGAAGCTTGTTAAACTGGGATCCAACCTAGAAATAAGGAAGGAATTTCCTGACAGTGAGAACCAATAAACAGTGGGACGACTGGCCTCCAGAAGTTGTGGGTGCTCCATCACGGAAGGTTTTCAAGAAAAGACTGGACAGCCATGTGTCCAGAATGGTATAAGGCAGCGGTTCTCCACCTGTGGGTCAGGACCCCATTTGGGGTCGAACGACCATTTCACGGGGGTCGCCAAACAACGCAGTCCGCCATTTTTTCCCCCTTTTCCTTAGCTGTGCTACTCCCTTTTATTCTATTGGCTTTTGAAAGCCAATAGAATAGACTCTCTGAATAGAGTCTAATTCTATTGGCTTTCAAAAGCCAATAGGAATTGTCCAGGCTGTCTCTGCCCTGCTGAGCCCGCCAAAAGTCCCAGTCTGCAAACGGTGCTGCACCAGTTGAGTAGTCCTCAACTTACGGCCGGTTGAGTAGTCCTCGACTTATGACCGGTTGGGGGTCGCGGCATTAAAAAGGTTGAGAACCACTGGAATAAGGACTCCTGCCTGGGCAGGGGGTTGGACTAGAAGACCTCCAAGGTCCCTTGGTGGCTGATGAGTCAGGGTCTCTCCTGCCACTATAGGTGCAGCAAATATTTTGCTGCTTTTCAAGCATCCTGTTAAGCTAAGCTTTTCTTACCTCAGTTGTACCTGTACAGTATAATCACATTTGGCACCAGGTAAGATATCTCTGGAGGGGGAAAAAAAAGACAAGAAAAAAAGGCTTAAATTTGTCTGGAAAAATAACACAGCGAATTTTGGGATCCCCTGCCTACATATACATAACAATTAGGCATGTAGCCCCACTGGATGAACTTCTGCAGGTGACATTCTGTTAATCAGTGGGTAGGATCAGCCACAGAGCAGAGTCTTATCAGCACTGCTGTAAAGCAAAAACAGGGGGGTTGACTCAAAGAGCGTGGGAGAGAAACTTAATTCCTCCCTGTGGCCGTTGTTTGAAATTCCAGATTATAGTTTTTTCATGAGACAATTGGACTGACTGGACTCCATTCCCCACCGTCCAGTCAGAGCTGAAGAAGCTTCTTGAATGAGAGGTGAAATGTCTTCAAAGAGAAACAAGGAAGTCCAGTTGTCTCGTGAAAAAGCATCTTTGTGACACGTCATTTTTAAACTTCAGCCATTACTCTTTTTTTGTTATTTTATGTATCGTATATTCCGGCGTATAGGGCGTCCTGGCGTATAAGACGACCCCCTAGTTTGACGCTGGGCCGCAAGACGATCGACACCGAGTCGCAAGACGATTGACGCCGAGTCGCATGCCTAGAAAGTCGTCTTATACGCCAGAAACTACATTATTTCCGGCGCATAAGACGATCGACGCCGAGTCGCATACCTAGAAAGTCGTCTTATACGCCAGAAACTATGTTATTTCCGGCGTATAAGATGATCAACGCCGAGTCGCATGCCTAGAAAGTCGTCTTATACTTCAGAAACTACATTATTTCTGGCGTATAAGACGATCAACGCCGAGTCGCATGCCTAGAAAGTCGTCTTATATGCCAGAAACTACCTTATTTCCGGCGTATAAGACGACTCAGTATATAAGACGACCTCCAAGTTTGGAGGCTGTTTCAACGCTCTCAAAAGTCGTCTTATACGCCGGAATATACGGTATTTTATTCCATATGCTTAAGTTTTATTGCACACTTGACGTGCTGCAGGCTATTACTTGCTAAATTTTATTGTAGACTTTTCTCAATCAGGGGGGGATGTAAACATTTTAAAATCAATAACCAGAGAGATTTATTTTAGCAGAGTGGGGAAAAAAGACCTCCCCTTACCTCGAAGTGAGAATCTGTTGCACCTGCTGGGGAGTGAGAGCAAAGGTGAAATGAGCTTCTTCAAACCTCTGGCTGTTCACCGAAGCTGCAATGAGAGAAGCACAGAATATTCACGCCCAACCCCTGGATTTTGGAGGGATGCCCAGAGTTACGCCAAGCCGGCCACCCGAGTTTGCTGCTAGGATGAAAATAGTGGTGATGATAGACCAGGGGTCTTCCAACTTGGCCCTTTTATGACTTGTGGACTTCAACTCCCAGAATTCCTCAACCAGGTACGCTGAGAGTCCACAAGTCATAAAAGGGCCAAGCTGGAAGACCCCTGTGATAGACTATCAGGGTAGGAAGGGATCTTGGCGAGATCGCGGCTCAGCCCCCAGCCCAAGGCAGGAATTCTCTTCAGCAGGAGACCCCCAACCTATGGGCCACAGGCTGGCCAGAACGCACACGTATGTGTGCACGCTCACCCCCCACTCACGCTAGCGCCGCTGCTACGCTGCACCGTGCAGCGAAAACAGGGTGCCGCGTGGCAAAAATGGGGCGGTGCTAGCAAGTGTCACGCGGGTGCTCAGGGCCCTGTTTGTGTGTGTGCACATGCGCGCGTGTAAAATGCTTCCCCCTTCCTTTCCCTCTGGTCCACCAACCGAGAAAGGTTGGTGACCTCTGCACTACAGCAGCAACCCCAACAGACGGCCCTCCAGCCTTCGGTCTGCCCCATTCTTGAACACCCCTCACAACTTGGAAATTCTTCTTTCCTCGTCACTTAAAGGGTTCCCCAACTTTTCCCGTTCTGCGGACCCACAGCGGGGGGGGGGGGAGGGGATGGCTTTTGCGTGCGCGCCTGCCGCTTGTTCAAATGGAGCTTTCCGTGCTCAGGTGCTCACCCGCTGCTCGTGCGGCCTGCTTCCCAAAGGGCCACGGACCAGTACCAGAGGTGGCGACCTCTGACTTAAAGCCCTGGTTCCTTGTCCTGCTGGAAAGACTCCAAGCAATTCTGCCCATCTTCCACAGCACGTGAGCATGGCTATCCTGTCTCCCTGAATTTACAGAATACAAAACAACAAGAGTTGGAAGGGACCTTGGAGGTCTTCTAGTCCAACCCCCTGCTCAGGCAGGAAGCCCTACACCATTTCAGACAAATGGCTGTCCAGAATCTTCTTAAAAACCTCCAGTGTCGGAGCACCCACAACTTCTGGTGGCAAGCTGTTCCACTGGTTGATTGTTGATTATGCTCACTGCCAGAAAATTTCTCCTTCATTCCAGGTTGCTTCTCTCCTTGATTCGTTTCCATCTGTTGCTTCTTGTCCTGCCTTCCGGCGCTTTGGAGAATAGCTTGACTCCCTCTTCTTTGGGGCAGCCCCTGAGATACTGGAACACTGCTATCATGTCATCCTTAAGTCTTTCTTTTCACTAAACTAGACATATCCAATTCCAGGAGCCATTCTTTATATATTCAGGTGTGGGTCACATCAGGTGAGGGTCATTGGGAAGTGAAAAGCTGGTGGAGGGGGGCGGAATTGTGTGGTTTGGTGCTGTTGCTGGTTACTTGTCTGGTTGATTTGAATTCTCAGAGGTTCATAGGCTGGGTGTAGGACGATGCGTCTGTTGATGGAATTGCTTATAAGCAGAAGAACATCGACACGGGAATATTTTAAATTCCGCTGAGGATGTTACCTAGCCGGGTAACAAAACGTTCGGAAACCAACCCACAAGCTCGGAGAACGAACCTCCACCCTCAACTTATTGTCTTTCAGCACACGATCCTTCTAAACTGGCTTACAGGCCAGGCAAACAAACTTTAGGACAGTGGTTCTGAACCTTTTTAATGCTGCGACCCCCAACTGGTCGTAAGTTGAGGACTACTCAACCGGTCGTAAGTCGAGGACTACTCAACCGGTGCAGCACCGTTTGCAGAATGGGACTTTTGGCGCGCTCAGCAGGGCAGAGACAGCCTGCACAATTCCTATTGGCTTTGGAAAGCCAATAGAATTAGACTCTATTCAAGAGAGTCTATTCTATTGGCTCTCAAAAGCCAATAGAATAAAAGGGAGGAGCACAGCTAAGGAAAAGGGGAAAAAAATGTCGGACTGCGTTGTTTGGCGGCCCCCATGAAATGGTCGTTCGACCCCAAATGGGGTCCCGACCCACAGGTGGAGAACCACTGCTTTAGAACCATGTTTATTTAAATCCGAGATTTATGTGGTCTTCCTCCATGGGTGTTAGTGGTCCTGTTTTGGAAAGGAAGGAGAGAATGGAAGCAGGAAACTCCCAGGCGGAAGAGGGCAAACGATCCAGCCAAATAAAACCAGGGCTTCAATTTCACTTGAAAGGAAGCCACCTACAACCTATCCACACCCAGCCAATTAACGTATTTTGCCTAACCTGTCCTCCAAGAAAAAGAGCTGGAGAGAAAGAGTGGCTGAAAAAATAAGCCTCTCGTTGGAGAACTCTCTTCCAGACGACACACCAAGCTGCCCTGTCACCGTCTGCATGTCAACGGGGAAGGGGCTGCTGATATCCTGAAGTCTTCCCAGGACGTCCTCGGTGAAGCTTGATTAGGATGTTTCTGGAGAAAGCAAAGCGGGATCTCCATCCTCAGTTAAGAGTGACTGTGAGCCATAAGAAAAACCCCTAATTCTTGGACGACGTCGTAAGGCAGGGGATAAATCTGACAAGACAGATGTGGGGTTGGCAGGAAAGAGCCTACGAAGTTCACAAATGAAAGCGAGTAAGTGTGTCGCAGGAGGAGCCCATCATGTATGTAGGCTAGAGAGAAGTTCCCCGGTGGTGGGCTCCAGAACACGTCCGGAAGCTGGGAAGCTTGCAATGACCAACCCAGATTGGATCCTGCAGCCTATGCATTTCTCCAAGGCCCTCTGTAAATTGCTCAAATTGGAAGTGGGTTCCTCTCTGCACGGAAGTGCCTCTCCCCGGCCATCGAAATGCGTCATAGCCTGCAAAAGCGAAGAAAGGCGGCCCATACCTGTACTGCAGGCCACTTTAGCTGACTGCGTTCAGCAGGTCAGCGGTTCAAATCTCACCGGCTCAAGGTTGACTCAGCCTTCCATCCTTCCGGGGTAGGTCAAATGAGGATCCAGATGGTTGGGGGCAACGTAAATATATATATATACATTGCTTACTGGTGTACACCGCTTAGAGAGTGCTTGCACTTAAAGCGGTATATAAGTCTCATAAATAAATACCTGCCAATAACTGAATTCCCAGTCATGAGAGGGATAACATTGGGCAATGGGAGATGGCCACCTTCTGACGGGAGACTTTTTTCCTGGCTTCTACTTTTCCTGCTTGCTTGCGTCTGGAAGGCACCAACGCCTCCGGACCACGGCATTCCAGTCCTTCTCTGAGCTGCCCGCTGGCCAGGCCTGCCAAAAACAAACGACCTCCCCCCCCCATCCTGAGATGGGAAGCAAAGGAAAACTGGGAAATAAACTTTAAAAACAGGCACATTGAGCAACAAGAGAAAGAGAGACCGTAGCGGTGAAAGTGCTGGCTTAGACACCAGGAGACTGCGAGTTCTAGTCCTGCCTTGGGCGTGGAAGCCGGCCAGGTGACTTTGGGCCAATCAGCAGGAGGCTGCGAGTTCTAGTCCTGCCGTGGGCGTGGAAGCCGGCCAGGTGACTTTGGGCCAATCAGCAGGAGGCTGCGAGTTCTAGTCCCGCCTTAGCCACAAAAGCCAGCCGGCTGACCCTGGGCCAGTCCAACCATCTCAGGGGATAGTTGTGACAGTCCTCAACGTACGACGACGACTGCGCCCCGAATTTTCGTTGCGAGGTGAAACGTTTGTTAAGTGAGGGTGGCCCCATTTTTACGACCTTCCTTGCCCTGGTTGTTAAGTGAAGCACTGCAGCCATTAAGTTAGGAACTCGGCTGTTGAGTGAGTCCAGGTCCCCCCCATTGATGTTGCTTGCCAGAAAGGGGACACTGCAAACCGTCATAAATATGAGCCAGTTGGCAAGCATCTAAATTTGGATCACGTGACCCTGGGGATGCTGCAACGGTCGTTAAGTGTGAGAAACGGCCCTAAAGTCACTTTTTTCAGTGCCGTTGTAACTTTGGACGGTCGCTAAATGAACTGTTGTAAGTTGAGGAATCCCTGTATTAGGAGTTTGCTGCCTTGAGTTATCGATAAAAATAATAAAGATGGGATTAAATTTTTTTTTTTTAAAAAAAAAGACCATTCCTCAAATTCTATTGTGATGCCCCCACCCCTTGTGGCCCCCAGAACCCCACCAGGAAACGCTAAGCCGGCTCCAGCCGGCCCCAGGCCGAGCACTCACCCAGGGTGGTGGGCTTGATGAGTTCGTCGTACACGTCGTAGAAGGCCAGGCGTCGCATCTTCACGTCCGGATGGACGGGGTGGACGGGGGGCGACAGGTGAGGCACGTCAGCCTCGTGTTTGGAGCCCAGCATCGGCACGGGAGGCAGCATGCCGGCTGGCATACTGGAGCCTACCGCTCCGTTGTCGTAAGGCAGGTGGCACATGGCGCCCTGGGTCAAAGCCGTGGCCGAGGGCAGCGGCCCGGCCTGGAGGTGGAGCATGGATAAGTCCGAAGGGGTGAGGATCTTGCGGGGGAAACGCCTCCGGTACAACTCCTTGATTTTTATCTGGACGGCGGAGCTGCAGCCCGACTTCAGCAGCTGCAGCGCCTTGGTGAGCAGCTCGTGCTTGCGCCCGCTCTTGTTGCGCCCGGCGAAGCCCAGAAGCACCTGCAGCTCCGAGACCCGAAAGCTCATAACCATGTGCTGGAAGACAAGCGTGGACAGAAAATGAAAAAATTAAACTGCGGAGAACACAATAAAATTATATATATATATATATATATATATATATATATATATATATATATATATATATATATATATATATATACACACACACATACATACATACATACATACATACATACATACATACACACACATATACATATATATATATATATATATTATAAATTTTTACAATTTTACAATAAAAACCCCTTTCCCAATCCCTCCCCAAAACCCTCCCCTATTCTTCCCAGAGCTGAATACAAGGTTAACTAAAACTTAAAAGAAAAAACTTTTAAACTCAAATAAACCTCAAACAAATATAATTACATTCAATAGACACATTATTAAGTACTTTAACTCCATTATATATAAAAAACAGAAAGAGAAAAAGAAGAAAAGAAAGAGAATAAGAAAAATAATGAGAAAAAAAAACAAAACTATTCTACACTTCTAAATAATATCTTAACTTTAAATATAAGTTATTCGAAAGCTAAGGAATATTTTCTAATATCATACCTATATTGTATAAAATTTATCCATCTTTTCCACACCAAGAGATACTTCTCTTGCGATTGATCTTTCACTATAATCCAAATTATATATTTTTTTGAAAAAGAGATAAAAATAAAATGGAATTATAGGGAGCTCCAGCCCGTTCTGACCCATCGAGAAACACCTAGTCCTCGACTTACAACGTTCATTTAGTGACCGTTCATAGTTAAAACGGCACTGAAAAAAAGTGACCCAGGACCGTTTCTCACACTTAGGACAATTGCAGCATCACCATGGTTTGTATTTATGACGGCTGCAGAAATGAAGTGATCCCCTTTTGCGACCTTCCGACAAGCGAAGTCAAGGGGGAAGCCAAATTCACTTAATTGTGGTCGTTAAGTCGAGGATTAACTGTATTGGTATATAATCGTGTGGAGTCCTTGGGGCTTTTGGAGCTTGGTTGTTCTCTTGCAGACATTTCTTTTTTTTTTTTTAACAAAATTTTATTAAATTTATATAGGTAAGGAAAAATAGGAACAATTTACAGGTATGGTAAAGGGAAGGGTAAAAGGAAAGGGGGAAGGGAAGGAAATAAGGAATTGGGGTAAAATAAGGATAGGTACAATCACATATTTCAACAAACAAGCAACCGTCCGGATCATAATAGTGAGTAAATATCATATTCAACCATTTTTAACAAAGCTTAAACTGTAACATATTAAAAACAATTAGTAAACAAATACGTTGATCTATTAAGTAAACACAACTAATAAAGTCTAAAAATAAAAAAATAATCCTAACAATCAAAAGTAACAAATGAAAATCAGTAAATCAGGAAAAGTAATCGTATCATCAAAATGTTAGTTAGAACTCGATTAAAAATCAGGCATCTATTCTATTAAATCCTTCAAGTTCTAACATGTCTCTAACCATTGATAACATTTTTCCCAAGTTCTAAAATAAACTGAATCATCTTTTTCTTTCATTTCTAATGTTAGTCTATCCATTTCTCTTGCAGACATTTCTTGACCCAACTAGGTAACATCGTCAGTGCTGGAAGGTGCTGTTTAACACCTAACAACAATGACAGGGCAAGCCACTGTACATAAACAGAGAGTAAAGCCCAGTCCGTTGTAGCACTGATGATGTTAGCTAGTTGGGTCATGAAACGTCTGCAAACAAACCACCCAGCTCAGACAGCAACAACAACAACAACACACAGTTCAGCCCTGAGTGACAAATGTCCTCTCCTACTGTTCTGCCATGTAATTGCAAGGCAACGTTTTCATCGTGGCTTGCTGAATAAGCCATCCTGGTACAGGTGACCCATCATTACTCTTAATCTGAGGGCCTCGACTTACAACCGTTCATTTAGTGCAGTGGTTCTCAACCTTTCTAATGCCGCGACCCCATAATACAGTTCCCCATGTTGTGGTGACCCCCAACCACTTATACATCACCGGGGGCCAGGGGCGTGGCCAAAGAAAAGGGGGAAAAAATGGCGGACAGCCTTGTTTGGCGACCCCCGTGAAATGGTCGTTCGACCCCAAACGGGGTCCCGACCCACAGGTGGAGAACCATTGATTTAGTGATGTTCAAAGTAACAACCAAGGACGGTCCTAAAAGAGGGCAAAATTCATAGCAACGTAGCAACTGTCTCACTTAGCAACCAAAATTGGGGCCTCAACTGTGGTCGTTAAGTTGAGGACTACCGGTACCACATTCTCCAGGGCCGTTCTCTACGTCTCTAAGCCCCCCCAGGAGAGGCGAAAAAAATGTCAAATCTGTGCTAACTAATTTCTCTATTTGTTTCTAAAGCCCAATCTCCCATACACACACACACCCCCCTCCCTTCGTGGTCCTCCCAATAGGCAGCTAGAGCAAACCTCCCCTGCCAATGAAATACGGAACAAACAACACACATACACACACACACACACATACACAGGAAGGGGGCCAGCAGGGATGAATCTGCCTGCTGGGAAGAAGCCTTCCAATTTCAAAGAGAGAAAAGAGTAGAGAAAAAAACGGAGAAGCCGAGCCCACCCACCCACCCACCCAGTCTTGGAAAAACAGGATTCCCGCAGCCCCGCCATGTGTGCCAAAGGACCCTCTGGAGCTCTTCACCAAGGGCTTATTTGCAAAAGGGGGGGGGGCTGGCAGGGGACCCAGCCTGGAAAATTCCCTCCTTTAAGAGGGGGTGGGCAACCAAACGCCACATATGAGAGCCTGCGCACAGCCACCGTCTTCCTGGCATGTCGGAAGCTCGGCCGCGTTTCCTTTCCACCGCATTGCAAGGCTGCTCAGACAAGCAGGATCGGCCCTGCCCAGTTGAATTTACTCCCCCCCCCCCGAAACAGCGCGAAGCTTCGACGTCTCCTTTTAGGCACAGGGGGTCCTCAACTTACATCGGTTCGTTTAGCGGCCGTTCAAAATTACAACGGCACTGGAAAAAAGGGACCTCGTAATCGTTTTTCGCACTCATAACCATTGCAGCATCCCCACGGTCATGTGATTTTTAACTTGGATGTTTGACAACTGGGCTCATATTTATATGGCGGTGGCAGTGTCCCCGGGGGTCACTTTACCCCCTTTTGCGACATTGAGTCAACGGGGAACCCAGATTCACTTAACAACCCTGTGACTAATTGAACAACTGCAGGGATTTGCTTAACAAAGGTGGCAAGGGAAGTCGTAAAATGGGGCCGAACTCACTTAACAAATGTTTCACTTAGCGACACAAATGTCGGGCTCCATTGTGGTCGTAACTGGAGGACTCAAAGTCAATTCAGAGATAATCTTGCGCCGGAGCTTTCCTCCATCCGTATTTTGTGCCAAAATCAAGCAAAACAATTGAAACACCCAATACGTGGCCGTGGGTGTAGAGAAGGGATGAGCCACGCGGTGCTTACAGCGTCTTTCAAGCGATGCTGATTGGACTCCAACATTAAATCATGGGAAGAATAATGTACTTTTATAACATTAAAAGAAATGTTAGTGGAGCTAGTGCAGTGGTTCTCAACCTGTGGGTCGGGACCCCCTTTGGGGTCGAACGACCATTTCACGGGGGTCGCCAAACAACGCAGTCCGCCATTTTTTCCCCCCTTTTCCTTAGTTGGGCTCCTCCCTTTGATTCTATTGGCTTTTGAAAGCCAATAGAATAGACTCTCTTGAATAGAGTCTCATTCTATTGGCTTTCCAAAGCCAATAGGAATTGTCCAGGCTGTCTCTGCCCTTCTGAGCCGGCCAAAAGTCCCAGTCCGCAAACGGTGCTGCACCCGTTGAGTAGTCCTCGACTTATGACCGGTTGAGTAGTCCTCGACTTACGACCAGTTGGGAGGTCGCGGCATTAAAAAGGTTGAGAACCACTGAGCTAGTGGAACATCACCAAAATCACAGGTATTTCATAGAACCAAAAAACTGGAAGGGACCTTGGAGGTCGTCTAGTCCAACCCCTGCCAAAGGCAGACCTTATTCCAGCTGGGACAAATGCCCCTCCAATTCCATCTTGAAAACCTCCAGCTCACAAATCTGGGGGCAAGCGATTCCCCTCGCTGACGGTTCTCAACGTCAGGCAATTTCTACTTAGTTCTAGATTGGATCGTTCTCTAACGGTACTGGAAAGGGACCTTGGAGGTCATCTAATCCAACCCTCTGCTCAAGCAGGAGACCCTTTACCAATGTCAGACCATGTCAGACAAATGACAACTTCGTGATTAACTGCTCTGTCAGGAAATTTCTCCTTATTTTCTATGTTTGGATCGCTCTTTGCTAACTTTCCACCCGTTGCTTCTCGTCCTGCTCTCTGGTGCTCTAGTGCAGGGGTTCTTAACCTTTTTGAACGAATCGCCCCCTTGAGCCAATGAGGAAGTTGTCATCGCCCCCCCTCTCCCCCAACACAACCTCTCAATCACAACATAGGAAATAATTCTTCAATTTATGCAAACGCTTTTTTTGTTTTCTTTAAAACTGTCCTCAGGACATATCGATGCAAATAGTTTATTTCCAGTCTTTTCCCCATATCTCCCATATTCTGGCCAATAACGCACCACTGTATGGGTCGAGGCTGCTGCGCGACGCGCATGAAGATGCGTCTTCACATATGTACGGCGTTCTGTACTGAAGCTAGCTGGAGGAACATTTGAAAACACAATTCAATCCACTAAGAGCGAGCGATGGGATGTTTTCGTACGACAGATATGCAGCGATTCGCTGTACGAAAAAGTCTCAAAAGTGTCCCCAAAACTTCTCGCTCCATCGCCCCCATATCGCCCCCTTTTTGTTTCTTCGCCCCCGCGTCGCCCCTTTTTCTTCCATCGCCCCCATGAAACATGAAATCCGCCCCCTGGGGGGCAATATTGCCCAGGTTAAGAACCACTGCTCTAGAGCAGGGGTCCCCAACCCCCCGGTCTGTGGACTGGTACCGGTCCGCAGCATGCCAGCAACCGGTCCGCACAAACAAGCAAAGCCCCATCCGTGGGATGCAGACAGCACACAAAATTATGCACTCTCTGGTTTGTGGAAAAACTTTCTCCACGGAACTGGTCCCTGGTGCCCAAATTTGGGGACACTATTGGAAGACTCCAATCATGTCCCCCCAATCCTTTTCTTCAACTATTAGACAAAATTAGTTTCCTTACATCAGGGGTGTCAAATTGCTAGCCCGCGGGCAGATGCGTCACGAAGAAACCGCGCCCACCCCATTGCCGGCAATGGGGAAAAAGCTCCGATATGTCACGCGATGTCGTGAGTTGGACATGTCTGCCTTTCGTTGATCATACAATTCAGCCTCCCACCCCTAATTATCTTGGTTGCTCTTCTCTGCCCTCTTTCCAGGACCTCAGCATCTTTTTTTTTTTTGTATGGTGGGAACCAGAGCTGGACGGAGTACAGGCAGTCCTCGACTTACAACAGTGCATTTAGCGACCGTTCCGTTCCATCAGCACTGAAAACAGTGGCTTATGGTGGTTTTTCAGTTACCACTTTTGCAGCACCTCCTGTCTGCAGATCAAAATTCAGACGCTTCTCAACGGGTTCATATTTATGACGGTTCCAGTGATCCCGAGACCTTCTGACAAGCAAAATCGGTGGGGAAGCCAGATCCACCTAACAACCATGTTACTAACCTAACAACTGCAGCGATTCACTTAACAACCGAGGCAAGGAAGGTCGTAAAATGGGACAAAACCCACCTAACAAATGTCTCAATTACAAAAATTTGGGGCTCACTTGTGCTCTTAAGTTGAGGGCTACCTGTGCAGGTTGTTCTCGACCGACAACTGTTTGTGGTAAACAGTTGTTACAACTGCAATGAAAAAAGTGATTTATAGCCAATTTTCAGTGATGATGGCTGCACCATCCCCAGAGTCGCATGATCAACTTTGGATGCTTGGCAAGTATTGACGATGGCTGCAGCATCCTAGGGTCCTGGGCCCTATTTAACAAAATGAAATTCAACATAGAGAAAAAAGAAGTCTAGACAAGAAAAACCAAGAGGACACATATTGATTAGGTGTGTGGCTTAGTTGCAGGAACTGAGAGGGACCTCGGAGTCCTAGTAGACAATCACTTAAATATGAGCCAGCCATGTGCGGCAGCTGCCAAAAAAGCCAATGCAATCCTAGAGCGCATTAACAAAGGGACAGAATCAAGATCACATGAAGTGTTTATACCACTTTGCTAAGGCCACACCTGGAATCCTGCATCCAGTTTTGGTCACCACAATGTAAAAAAAGACGTTGAGGCTCTGGAAAGGGCAACTGAGATGATTAAGGACCTGGAGACAAAAACCTATGAAGAACGGTTGCAGGGATTGGGCTTGGCTAATCTAACAAGGAGAAGGACTATAGGGGTGACATGATAGCAGAGTTCCAGTATTTTGAGGGGCTGCCCCAAAGAGGAGGGGGGGGGTTCAGCCTCTTCTCCAAAGCACCTGAAGGCAGGACAAGAAGCAACGGATGGAAACAAGGAGAGAAGCAACCTGGAATTAAGGAGAAACTTCCTGACAGTGAGGACACTCAACCAGTGGAACATCCAGAAGTTGTGATGCTCCATCACTGGCGGAGGCTAAAAAGAGGAGACTGGACAGCCACCTGTCTGAAACGGTATGGGGTCTCTTGCTTGAGCAGGGGGTTGGACTAGATGACCTCCAAGACCCCTTCCAGCTCTGTTATTCGGTTATCCCATCAAGGCACAGATCCCTGGCACCCCAGACCCGCTTCAGCCCCTCAACTCCTGGGGTCGGACCCTTGAGTGGGGGGGTCTCCTGGGGTCGGACCCTTGAGTGGGGGGTGTCTCCTGAGGTCGGACCCTTGAGTGGAGGGGTCTCCTGGGGTCGGACCCTTGAGTGGGGGGGTCTCCTGGGGTCGGACCCTTGAGTGGGGGGTGTCTGGGGTCTTGAGTGGGGGGTGTCTCCTGGGGTCGGACCCTTGAGTGGGGGGGTCTCCTGGGGTCGGAGTGGGGGTCTCCTTGGACCCTTGAGTGGGGGGGTCTCCTGGGGTCGGACCCTTGAGTGGGGGCTCCTGGGGTCGGACCCTTGAGTGGGGTGGGGTCTCCTGGTGGTCTGACCCTTGAGTGGAGGGTTCTCCTTGGGTCGGACCCTTGAGTGGGGGGGTCTCCTGGGGTCGGACCCTTGATTTGGGGGGGGTCTCCTGGGGTCGGACCCTTGGGGGTCGTGGGGGGGGGGGTGTCTCCTGTGGATTAATTGGGGGGTCTCCTGGGGTCGGACCCTTGAGTGGGGGGGTGTCTCCTGGGGTCGGACCCTTGAGTGGGGGGGTGTCTCCTGGGATCAGACTCTTGAGTGAGGGGGTCTCCTGGGGTCGGACCCTTGAGTGGGAGTCTCCTGGGTCGGACCCTTGAGTGGGGGGGTGTCTTCTGGGGTCGGACCCTTAAGTGGGGGGGTCTCCTGGGGTCGGCCCTTGAGTGGGGGAGGTCTTCTGGAGTCGGACCCTTGAGTGGGGGGGGGTCTCTGTCGGCCCCTCTCGCACCCCCAGCTCTGCCCCTGCCCAGATCACACACACACACACACACACACACACACACCCGCAACAACTCACCCACCCACCCATCCCCATATAACGCCCCCTCTTGCGCCCCCTTCGCCCCCGCCCCCTCCATTCAGCCCCAGAGCCCCCCCCCACAGCCCCAACATCATTGGAATCCCCTCCCCCAACACCGCCCCCCCAATCCTGCACCTCCCGGGACCCTCGCAGCCCCCTCCCCAAAGACTCTCCTCCCATCCCTCATCAGCCCCCCCCCGCTGCCCCTCCCGGGCAGGGATGGGACCACCGGTTCCTTCCCCCCCCCCGTTTCCCCTCTCCTCACCCCCCGACTCATTTCCCTCCTTCCCTCCCTCCCCAACCCCAGCTCCCCGAGGATGATAGGCCTTGTAGTCCCGCCCCTCTCGTTTCCCCCCCCCCCGCCTACCTTCAGCTCAGCCGCCTCCGCCATCTTGAGGCATCGTCGCCCCTCGCCAGGGGCCGGGGAGAAACTCTGCCCCGCCGAGGAGGCGCGCGACGCCCGCCCGCCCGCCGCCCGCCAGACAATAGCGACGGCGGGATGGCCACGCCCCCGCGACGGGCGGGGGAGGAGAGGGCGGGGCCTCGGAAGCGCCGTAGGGAACCGCAGGCCGGCGCTTAGGGAGCGGCGCCAAAGTGCCAGCCGCGCGCCCAGGCGGACGGAGCGAGAATAGAAATAGAAATAATAGAAATGGAAATGGAAATGGAAATGGAAATAATAGAAATAGAAATAGAAATAATAGAAATAAAAATAATAGAAATAAAAATAATAGAAATAAAAATAGAAATAGAAATGGAAATGGAAATAATAGAAACAGAAATAGAAATAATAGAAATAGAAATAATAGAAATAAAAATAGAAATAATAGAAATGGAAATGGAAATAATAGAAATAGAAATAATAGAAATAAAAATAATAGAAATAAAAATAGAAATAGTAGAAATAGAAATAGAAATGGAAATGGAAATAATAGAAATAGAAATAATAGAAATAGAAATAATAGTAGAAATATTTCTATTAATAAGCTTCTATTTCGAAGCTCTCACAATCTCCATCGAGAAGCCAGATTCACTTAACAACCGTGCTCCTAACTTAACAAAGGCAGCCAGATTCACTTAACAACGGTATCAAGAAAAGCCGTAAAATAGGGCAAAACTCACTTAACCAGGGTCTCACTTAATGACAGAAATTTTGGGCTCAATTGTGGTCATACGTTGAGGACTCCGTGTATGCAAAATCGACCCTCAAGGATTTATGCAGACAAGCTGTGTTAGCCCCAACTTAACAGGCTTAGTGAATAAATTGTGGTTAAACAAGCCAACATTTGACGAGTGGATTCACAGAATATCCTCCACCTTCTTATAATGAATAAAATAATCTGCAACCGTAATCATCATTAGTGAGTTTTGGTCCTGATTTATCTATTCAGCTCTTCTAATGCGTCCACGTTACATCATAGAAATAAAAAAAAAAAATACAATTGTTTACGCCGAGCCTGAAAAACAGCCATGATCTCATTCCAGCAGGCAGAGACAGTAGATTAACAGACGCAAAACCACAGTTTACACTTCCTGTGGAGCAAATTCCTTGGTCAGCCCAGAAATTCAGAAGATAAACAAGAATAACTCCCTGCAAAGCTGGCATTCTTGCCAGCCCTGGTTTCAGCTTAGTCCATGCCGCTGCCTCGGTGGTCAAGGAGGGGAAATGGGCTGAGGTCCGATGCCAATAGCATCCTTGGAAACTAGCCCCGTTGTTCAGAGGGCAAGGTTGGCCCCAAGGATTTTTCGCCCCTCAATGGAAGCCTACAATAATTCAAATCATGTTTCCACAAGAGATATCAGAAACAAACCATTTGGGGGAGGGGGTTGCACAAGCGGGCTCAAATAGGAACGGGTGGCCTGCAGTTCCATATACAGGTAGTCCTCGACTTACAACGGTTCATTTAGCGACCGTTCGAAGTTACAGCGGCCCTGAAAAAAGTGACTCACGACCATTTTCCACGCTTGCAGCATCCCCCATGGCCACGTGATCAAATTGAGAAGCTTGGCAACCGACTCATATTTATCAACGGTTGCAGCGTCCCGGGATCACGTGATCCCCTTTTGTGATCTTCCGACAAGCAAAGTCAACGGGGGAGCCGGATTCACTTAACAACCGGGTTACTAATTTAACAGCTGCAGTGATTCACTTAACAAACGTGGCAAGGAAAGTCGTGAAACGGGACAAAACTCACTTAAGAAATTTCTCACTTAATGAGATAAATGTTGGGCTCAGCTGTGTTCGTAAGTCGAGGATTACCTGTCCTGGGAGAACTGGTTGCTAACCAAGTTGTGCAATCCTGGCTGGGTTTACTTAGTGGGAGGTGCCGCCTGCTAGCGGGGTTACTTTCCACATCAACACGGCCACATCCGTTTTCCTGGGAGACACACGGCAGTGCCACATTTGTGCGTAAATCTGCCATCCCCAGCAGAGCCAGTTCCAAACCCTCGTTAATTCAGTGATTTTTTGGGTGTGTGACAGGCAACCAAGCGAACCACAGAATCTGATTCAGCGGCAAGTCAGCCCTTAGTGGCACGAAGGGACGACAGATGGAGCAATGCTATGCCAGGATTCATGGATTGTATAAAACAGATCTGCTTTACTTTTCCAGAACAGCTGAGAAATATACATATCTATATACTTATCAAAAACAATGCTAAAAATAAAAGAATGATTCCTGGGTATATTCATGATGAACAGCAAACAAACGTGAACACCAGGAAGGTTAAAAACTATAAAAGTTTTTATTTTATCTAATTAAAACTTTTATAGTTTTTAATCTTCCTGGTGTTCACGTTTGTTTGCTGTTCATCATATCTATATACTATATTGCTAATTTTACTATTGGTAGATAACCCTCTGTGTTTCTCTACTCAGGAACACATTCCCTCCTCCTACAACTGGCGGACCGAGGAATACAGGTAGTCCTCAATTTACGACCACAATTGAGCCCAAAATCTCTGTTGCTAAGTGAAACACTTGTTTAGTTCATTTTGCTCCACTTTACGACCTTTCTTGCCACAGTTGTTAAATGAATCACTGCAGCTGTTAAGTTAGTAACACGGTCGTTAAGCAAATCAGGCTTCCCCACTGACTTTGCTTGTCAGACGGTCACAAAAGGGGATCACGTGATCTCAGGACGCTGCAAGTGAGATAAATATGAGTCTGTTGTCAATTTCTGAATTTTGATCACGTGATCGTGGGGATGCTGCAACGGTCGTAACTTTGAAAATTGGTCATAAGTCACTTTTTTTCAGTGCCGTTGTAACTTTGAACGGTCACTAAATGAACTGTTGTAAGTCGAGGACTATACCTGTACGTGGAAGCTGTGTCTTTTTGAAGTAAAGGCAGGAAATGCTACAGATCTGGACCTGGCCAACCAAACTGATTGTTGAAAAATCAGCCTTCAAACTTTATTTCTCCTTCTAAGCTGCAATCACATTCTCTAGGAGTGAAACAGATCGCAAAATACAGGTAGTCCCCAACTTACAACAGTTCACTTATTGGCCGTTCGACGTTACAACGGGACGGCAAAAACCGATGTATGACTGTTTTTCACACTTACGACCATCGCAACATTCCCATGATCACGTGATTAAAATTCAGATGCATGACAACTGCTTCATACTTATGACCATTGCTATGTCCCAGGGTCATGTGGTCCCTTTTTGCGACCTTCTTCTTGTGGAAAACGAAAGGACTCTTACGAATTCCAGAGGGTTTTAACAGAGAGGACAACCTATTTTCCAAAGCAGGGCTTTTCAACCTTTTCACCCATTCTACCACTTTTAGGATATGGCAATATTTGAGCACCACCAGTCGCCTAGCAAGGTGTCAAAAACTTGATGACCAAAAAAAAAGGAAAAAAGTGATAAAGTACAGGTAGTCCTCAACTTACAACAGTTCACTTAATGACTGTTCGAAGTTACAATGGCACCGAAAAAGGTGCCGAGCAAGACACTTGCCTGCCCGCCCGGCAGGGCTCTTCCTCCTGTCCGAGGTTTTCATTGTTGTGAGCGTTTCTGTTGAGGATTGGCAGCAGGGGTGGGGGGTGGGGGGTGTTTGATTTTTATTCCCCCCCATCTGCTGGGTGGTTGCAGCAGGTTTTGGCCACTTCACATGACCCTGGGACACTGTGACCGTCATAAATATGAATCAGTTGCCAAGCATCTGAATGTAAATCACAAGACCCTGGAGAGGCTGCAACATTCCAGCTGATCGGCGCTTCTTCTGGGCTCAGCAGACGCACCAGGATCAGTGCTGAGCTCCAGCTGGAGCCTGGCACTGATCCTGGCGCTTCCACTGAGCCCTGACAATCCTGAAGAAGCGCCGATCAGCTGGAAAGCAGCACTGATCCTGGAGCTTCCGCTGAGCCCCGACAGCCCTGCAGCTCCAGCCATCTCTCGCTCAAGCTTGTGCGGTGCTGCCACCGGTTCAGCTCATTCGCCTCCCCCACTACCACTTTTCTAGGATGCTTGCGTACCACCTGCCAGGTGCCAATGTACCACAAGTGGTACCCGTACCACTGGTTGAAAAGCCCTGTTCCAAAGGACCTGAGGGCAGGACAGGAATCAATGGAAGGAAGCTTGTCAAAAAGCAGTCCAACCTAGAACTAAGAAGGAATTTCCTGACAGTGAGAACAATTAACCAGTGGAACAACCTGCCTCCAGAAGCGGTGAATGCTCCAACACTGGAAGTTTTTAAGAGACCGGATAGCCACCTGTCTGAAATGGATATAGGGTCTCCTGCTTGAGCAGGAGGTTGGACTAGAAAACTCCAAGGCCCCTTCTAATTCTTTATATTCTATATTTTATGTTCTAACAAGGATAACTTTGGTTTAACGGCAGGAAGTGAAAAGAAACCTGGGCAAAATAGCTCCATAGATCAGTGGTTCTCAACCTGTGGGTCGGGACCCCATTTGGGGTCGAACGACCATTTCACGGGGGTCGCCAAACAACGCAGTCCGCCATTTTCCCCCCCTTTTCTTAGCTGTGCTCCTCCCTTTTATTCTATTGCCTTTTGAAAGCCAATAGAATAGACTCTCTTGAATAGAGTCTAATTCTACTGGCTTTCAAAAGCCAATAGGAATTGTCCAGGCTGTCTCTGCCCTGCTGAGCCCGCCAAAAGTCCCAGTCTGCAAACGGTGCTGCACCAGTTGAGTAGTCCTCGACTTATGACCGGTTGAGTAGTCCTTGACTTACGACCGGTTGGGGGTTGCGGCATTAAAAAGGTTGAGAACCACTGCCCTATACCATTTGGGACAAATGGCTCTCCAGGCTCTTCTTAAAAACCTCCCGTAATGGAGCACCCACAACTTCTGGAGGCAAGGAGTTCCCCTGGTTAATTGTTCCGTCAGGAAATTTCTCCGTACTTCTAGGCTGGATTTCTCTTTTTACCACCCCGTTACTTCTTGCCCTGCATTCAGGTCCTTTGGAGAACAGGTTGCCCCCACGTCTTCTTTGTGATGTCCCAGCTGAGATAGCTACTGGGTTTCTGTGTGGTGACCTAAAGAAAAAAAAAAACACACTTTTACCCAATTTGGGGTAAAGCACTGGGTTAAAGGCACCAGGCTACCTGTGAATTTTAATCCCGTTTTAGGCACAAAGCCGGCTGGAGGATTTGGGACGAAGCCTCTTTCAGCCACACAATGGGAGAGGCCAGGCTAAGTGCAGGCTTTGTGCAGGAGTCGGGATTGACTTGAAGCCCCCCCCCCCCAAAAAAAAACTCCAATTTGTATTATGGGAAACTTAAAAGGGGGGCTGACCCCCTCCTTCAGGCAAACCCCAGCCCTGAAGGACCCCGCAAAACCAGGAGGGCATCAGTCACCTTTCCCGAGACTGGAGGCTGATGCCAAACCAGAATTTGTGGCTTTAAAGCACTTCCTTCCCCAAAAATAGTTTTCTTCGGAGGATAATGGGTTGGCCCGGGCTGCTTTCACTTACCGTGCTCTCTTTAAAGTCCCTTTTCCTCTTGGCTCCAATTGGCCTCTGCCAAGAAGCCTATGGGAGACCCAGGTAGCGTGGGTTTAAAGGCTTTCCCCCGAGTTGTAGGCTCCCCACCTGCTTTTTTCACTGAGCCTGCACAAAAGAAGCCCTCTCCCTGTCCCAAGGCAGAAAGCCTTTTTAAAAACCACTCCTCCAGCTGGTTCCTGTGGCAGCCACAAAGCAGGAAGTTGGGGATGCAGGCTGTTAAGAAACTTTCACACACACACAAAGGTTTTCATTCACCGGTTCTGCCCCCTGCAGTTCAATCACCACACCAGCCAGCCTTTGAAGCGGATCTTAAATCAAGTTACTCCTTAGTTTAAAATATACGATAGCCCTCTGGATTGCCATTGGTTTATTCCTTTTTGTTCTCCTTTGAGCCATGAAAAGCAGTCTGCAGGGAGAGAGAGAGATGCAGGAATCCAGCCTCTGCTGAAGAAGAAAAGTTAGAAGCACCAGAAGGCAGGACAAAAAGCAATGGATGAAAACTAACCATGGAGAGAAGCAACCTGGAATTAAGGAGAAACTTCCTGGCAGAGAGGACAATTAACCAGTGGAACTTGCTTGCCTTCAGATGTTGTGGATGCTCCAACACTGGAGGCTTTTAAGAAGAGATTGCACAGCCATTTGTCCAGAATAGTATAGGATCTCCTGAATCAAGGTCCCTTCCAGCAATATTCTGCTGGATCCTTTCTTCAGCCAACAGCTATCCAGATTGATTCATTTGTTTACTGACCACACCAGGTCACAAAATTTAAAGTACAGCACAGCATTAATACCTACCTGTGGAATAATGCATACGTGTACAAGAGGCAGGACCCTGATAAAATTAGCAATTAATTGGGGGCACCGAAATGATTTTATATTAAGGCTATGAATAAAAATTATTTCAAATATTCTGATATTAGAGTACGGTATTCCAGAATGGCTGCCAATAACTGATGCAGAAATGTAAAAATTAATTGCACGCACACATACAGTATGGTATAAACCAGTGGTGGCGAACCTACGGCACGGGTGCCAGAGGCGGCACTCAGAGCCCTCTTGGTGGGCACGCGCGCCATCGCCCCAGTCCTAGGCCTTCAGCTGGGTTTTATAAAACCTTTTCGCTTTAGGCCTCCGCCACCATGTACAAAAAAAAAAGTTCAATCAATCAGTCAATTTCAACTTCTCGTGGGAAAAAAAAGATCTTGCAAAGTTGGAATTGATTGATTGAACTTTTTAGTCCCACCCAGACTGCCATTACCACTGCAGCCATGTCCACCCAATGGGCCACGCCCACCCAGTGGGCCACACCCACCCGGCACCCGACGATGCATAAGTGGGTTTTGGGTTGCAATTTGGGCACTTGGTCTCAAACAAAATGTTCTTGGTGCAGATTTAATTCCTCCAGAATTCTTGAAGGTAAATTCGTTAGTGTTTGCCCCACTGCTGTAAATTCCTCTTGATAATCCTTAAAATCTGTCCTGATTCGATTACTCTCCCAATATATAAGAAACAAGACAAACAAGATCCTGCCAACAACTGCCCAATTAGTCTTCTTTCTGTTGTGGGAAGTCAGCCCCCCCAGAGAAGGAAATATCAAAAGGGCAGAAAAATATATTTCCTCCAAGGATCTTAAAGAGACAGAAAAGCATGCCTTTCTTGCTACAGTTGTTAAGTGAATCGCTGCAGCTGTTAAGTTAGTAACCTGGTCGTTAAGTGAATCTGGCTTCCCCCTTGACTTTGCTTGTCAGGAGGTCGCAAAAAGGGATCGCATGACCCCCCCTCCCCCAGGACGTTGCAACGGTCATAAATATGAGTCAGTTGCCAAGCATCTGAATTTTGATCATGTGACCGTGGGGATGCTGAAACGGTCGTAAGTGTGAAAAATGGTCCTAAGTCGCTTTTTTTTTAGTTCCGTTGCAACTTTGAACGGTCACTAAACAAACTGTTGTTAAGTCGAGGACTGCCTGCATAAGTCTAAGTCAGTGGTTCTCAACCTTTTTAATGCCGCGACCCCCAACCGGTCGTAAGTCGAGGACTACCCAACCGGTCGTAAGTCGAGGACTTTCCCTGCCCGGGAGCACTGCGCATGCGTGGTGCCGCCCCCTGTGCCGGCCGAGCCGTAGCTGGCAAGCGGCAGAGACGGCGCAGGCGACCACCGGCCAGGCCACCAGCTGGCCCAGCCCAAGGGAGGCAAGGCACCCGCCGGGCCCCACGCGCGCCAGCAACCCTCCTTGCGCCCGCCGGCCTCCCACCTCCCACCCCTGGCCCTCTTTTCCTTACATTTTTAGTAGTTGCTCAGCAGGGAGGGGTGGGAGCTTTCAGACAGCTCGCCTTCGCTGCAGACAACTTGCAGCACCGTTTGCAGACTGGGCCTTTTGGCGGGCTCAGCAGGGCAGAGACAGCCTGGACAATTCCTATTGGCTTTTGAAAGCCAATAGGATTAGACTCTATCCAAGAAAGTCTATTCTATTGGCTTTCAAAAGCCAATAGAATAAAAGGGAGGAGCACAGCTAAGGAAAAGGGGGGAAAAATGGCGGACTACGTTGTTTGGCGACCCCCGTGAAATGGTCGTTCGACCCCAAATGGGGTCCCGACCCACAGGTGGAGAACCCCTGGTCTAAGTGCTGTTGCTGTTGCTCTCCCCACACATCCTGGCCTCTTTCTCTCTAGGCCACAACTCAGTTTACAAGAGAGCTCAGCTGCCTCACAGTGTCTCTCTGAAAACAAGGGGAGAGATTGTCCCAGAGGCGTTTTTTTCAAGAGACAACTGGACTTTCCTGGGGTTTTTCTTTTTGTTTGTTCTCTTTGTTTTCTTTGAGATTTTATTATTATTATTATTATTCGTGATTGGCGGGACCGTCTTCAGACAGACAGCAGGGGGAAGCCCTGCCTAAGAAATGGCGGGAAGGTGTCAGCAGGAGGGCAGAAAGAAGTAATTCCTCCAGAAGGAACTTTTGTTTATGGCTTTCTTGCTCAGAATATGGATTTCCTGGGATCCCAAACGGAGATCTCAGGGCTGGCACCCCTAATGAGCATCTATCTTGAAAAAGTACAATCGTGGTCCCTGTAAGGTGGGCTTACATCGCCCTTCCCCCCCCCCCCAGGTTGATTTTTGTGGCCATTGAGTAGAGAATGAGGATGCCCAGACTCATATAACAACAACAATAATAATAGTAATAATAATAACTGGAGAAGATAACAAAATACAAAGACCTACAAATAGAAATAGAGAGACTGTGGCAAAAGCAAGCAAGAGTAGTACCAATAGTCATAGGCGCCTTGGGTGCAATCCCAAAACAACTGGAGCACCACATGAACACCATTGGCATTGACAAATTCGCTATTAGTCAATTGCAAAAGGCGGCCTTACTAGGAACCGCTTCCATCCTGCGACGATACCTGTAATACCATCAAACATCCACATTCTATTCCATTCCATTCCATTCCATATTCTATTCTATTCTATTCTATTCTATTCCATATTCTATTCTATTCTGTTCTGTTCCGTTCTGTTCTGTTCCATTCTATTCCATATTCTATTCTGTTCTGTTCTGTTCCATTCTGTTCTGTTTCATTCCATATTCCT
Source organism: Crotalus tigris (assembly GCF_016545835.1). Lineage (NCBI taxonomy): Eukaryota > Metazoa > Chordata > Lepidosauria > Squamata > Viperidae > Crotalus > Crotalus tigris. Next base: position 528,742 of record NW_024097333.1, on the reverse strand, counting down.
ATTCTATTCTATTCTATTCTATTCTATTCTATTCTATTCCATTCCATTCCATTCCATATTCTATTCTGTTCTATTCTGTTCCATTCCATATTTCTATTCTATTCTATTCTATTCTATTCTATTCTATTCTATTCTATTCTATTCTATTCTATTCTATTTTCTATTCTATTCTATTCTATTCTATTCTATTCTATTCTATTCTATTCTATTCTATTCTATTCTATTCCATTCCATTCCATATTCTATTCTATTCTATTCTATTCTATTCTATTCTATTCTATTCTATTCTATAAAATGGCCCTGCATTTTCTGCCTCTCCTTTTTCCATCTACCCACTAGACCTGCAGGCCTCTCTTCCCAGCAAGTTGTTCAGCTTTCTCAGTTAGGCAGGTGGCAGCGAAAGCAGCCTGAGGTTCAAAGTTGCTGCCCACGCAAGACCGGGAATTCTGCGGTGCCAACAGAAAAAAAAAATGCCTCGTAGGACGTCGAATGGACACACACGGCGGCTTTTGTTCCCTGGGCACATATTTTTCCAGGATTCCTCACCCCCTCAGCCTGGCCTGGTCTTCACAGCTGGGCAGCTGTTTATCCCACAACCTGCCAGAAGGCCGGCCCAGCACCCAGCCAGCTTCTCTGCCCTCCAGGAAGGGACTCTGCACTCTTTGGAGGGGCATCCCCCCAATTCTCCTCCCCCCCCATGTTCTCGGTCTTTGAAATGAGGAACCCCGTCTTCCAGGAAGATGTGGCCAGCCTCCCGGCACCTTGGTGGGATCGCTCCGGAGAGGGGTTGCTTTCTCCTGGAAAGGTAAGGAGAACCCCTGGGGTTGTGTCTATGGAGATCCTCCGTCTTCCAGCTCCTGGTTGTCCCAAAGATGCTTTTTTTCAGAAGGCAACTGGACTTCCTTTGTTTTTCTTCGAAGACGTTTCGCTTCTCCTCTAAGAAGCTTCTTCCGCTCTGACCGGATGGTGGGGAAGGGAAGGATTTACACTCCTTGCAGACAGCTGGTCATTTGCCTTCTTTTAGAGCAGGGCTTTTCAACCTTTTCACCCATTGTACCACTTTAGGATATGGCAGTATCCGAGTACCACCGGTCGCCTAGCAAGGGGTCCAAAACTTGATGACCGAAAAAAAAAAAAGGAAAAAAGTGATAAAGTACAGGGAGTCCTCGACTTACAACAGTTCGATTAGTGACTGTTTGAAGTTACAATGGCACTGAAAAAAGTGCCCCCCAAGCCACAGCCGAGCAAGACACCTGCCTACCTACCTGGCCGCGCTCTTCCTCCTGTCCGAGGTTTTCATTGTTGTGAGCATTTCTGTTGAGGATTGGCAGCAGGGGTGGGATGGGGGGGGTGTTTGGGTTTTATTCCCCCCGTCTGCTGGGTGGTTGCAGCAGGTTTTGGTCACTTCATATGACCCTGGGACACTGTGACCGTCATAAATAGGAATCGGTTGCCAAGCATCTGAATGTAAATCACAAGACCCTGGAGCGGCTGCAACATTCCAGCTGATCGGCGCTTCTTCTGGGCTCAGCAGAAGCATCAGGATCAGTGCTGAGCTCCAGCTGGAGCCTGGCACTGATCCTGGTGCTTTTGTTGAGCCCCGACAGCCCTGCAGCTCCAGCTGTCTCTCGCTCAGGCTTGTGCAGTGCTGCCTCCGGTTCAGCTCATTCCCCTACCCTGCTATCACTTTTCTAGGATGGTCGTGTACCACCTGCCAGGGGCCAATGTACCCCAGGTGGTACCCGTACCACTGGCTGAAAAGCCCTGTTTTAGAGAGTCGTTGAGGCCACTTGCATGTTTCTTTGTGTCCTCAGGAATATAAATCTTTCCCTTCCCCACCATCCAGTCAGAGCTGAAGAAGCTTCTTGGATGAGAAGCGAAACGTCTTCAAAGAAAAACAAAAAAAAATCCAGTTGCCTCTTGCAAAAGCAACTTAACAAACGGGTTACTGACTTATTACCTGCAGTGATTCAGTTAACCACTGTGGCGAGGAAAGTCGTAAAATGGGGCAAAACCCACTTAACAAATGTCTCACTTAAGAACAGAAATTTGGGACTGGTTGTAAGTCAAGACTAGCTGTTTCATAAATACACGTGCAGTTGCCAAGCACCCAAATTTTGATTGTGTGACCACAGGGATGCTACAATGATCTCAATCGCAAAGACTGTTTTCAGCGCCATTATAAATTTGAATGGCTGCTAAACAAATGGTTATAAATTGAGGACTACCTGTAACAACAAAAATAAAACCATAAAAGAAGAAAAACATAACAGACAAATCTGGCTTAAGCTAGCAGTGGCTTATTGTGTTCTGTGAAGCGAAATCCAGGATCTTTGCATTTGGGAAATGGTAGAAAGATTGTTTGCATGTAACCTCCTTAGCCCACGTCCACCCAGTCTCCACCCTGTCTCCACACACATGCGTGTGAGTTGGCATGAAATGTGGCATGTTTCCGTGTGCATAGAACAATGGTTACAGTCCTTATCTGGGCGTGTCCCCAACCTCATCTGTCTTATCACTCCCAGATTTGTGCTCTGAATTAACCTCTTGCAGACAAACGTCAGTCTAGCACACGCTGGCTCGGGAATTCTGGGAATTGAAGTCCACAGGTCGTAAAGGGGCCCTAGTTGCTTCCCCTGGCCTGCTGGTGTTTCTGACTATTCAAGGCCAAAGTCACCAGGGCTGCAATCCCATTTTTATCCATTTCTGGAATATAGGATATGGGAGAATAAGTGAATCAGAATACAGCTGGAAGGGATCTGGGAAGTCTTCTAGTCCAGCCCCCTGCTCAACCAGGATTCTTTATACCATTTCAGACAAGTGGCTGTTTAGTCTCTTCTTAAAAGCCTCCAGTGATGGGGCACCTACAACTTCTGGAGGCAGGTGGTTCCACTGGTTAATTGTCCTCACTGTTAGGAAGTTTCTCCTTAATTCCAGGTTGCTTCTCTCCTTGATTCATTTCCATCCGTTGCTTCTTGTCTTTCTTTCGGGTGCTTTGGAAAATAAATTGACCCCCCCCCTCTTCTTTGTGGCAGCCCCTCAAATATTGGAAGGCTGCTGTCATGTCCCCCCTAATCCTTCTTCTCTCTAGACCAGTGTTTCTCAACCTTGACCATTTTAAGGCATGTGGACTTCAACTCCCAGAATTCCACAGCCAGCAGTGCTGGCTGTGGAATTCTGGGAATTGAAGTCCACATGCCTTAAAATGGTCAAGGTTGAGAAACACTGCTCTAAACTGACTTTGCTTAACGGCCGTGTTACTAACTTCAGAACAACGATTTAGTTAACAACGGTGGCAGGAGAGGTCATAAAATTGGGGCAAAACTCACTTGAGCACCGTTTCGTTTAGCAGTGGACATTTTGAGCTCCATTGTGGTGATAAGTTGTGGCTTTATCTGTAATGAGATGACCAGCTGCTTGATCGCTAATGGTAAAAGACCCCGACTATGTGAGTGGCAGGCTATTTACTCTGGAGTAAACTGTTTCATATTTGCTGGCCAATAATGTAATTGTGATGTTGCCATACACTAAGTAGAATAGAGTAGAAACCCAAGTCCTGCGACGGTTCTTCATATGTCAATGGTGGCCTACCCCTGTCCTAAGTCCTCCTGTTCTAAGCGGTGAGCCTCCTAGACCATGGGTAGGCAACCTTGGCTTTTTTATGACTGGTGGACTTCAACTCCCAGAATTCCTGAGCCAGCATGGCTCAGCTCAGAAACCTCTCCCTTTCCCCTCAGCGTGGCTGGCTCAGGAATTCTGGGAGTTGAAGTCCACGAGTCATGAGGGGGTCATAGTTCCTTCATGCTGGCTCAGGAATTCTGGGAGTTGAAGTCCACGAGTCATGAGGGGGCCATAGTTCCTTCATGCTGGCTCAGGAATTCTGGGAGTTGAAGTCCACGAGTCATGAGGGGGCCATATTTCCTTCATGCTGGCTCAGGAATTCTGGGAGTTGAAGTCCACGAGTCATGAGGGGGCCATAGTTCCTTCATGCTGGCTCAGGAATTCTGGGAGTTGAAGTCCACGAGTCATGAGGGAGCCATAGTTCCTTCATGCTGGCTCAGGAATTCTGGGAGTTGAAGTCCACGAGTCATGAGGGAGCCATAGTTCCTTCATGCTGGCTCAGGAATTCTGGGAGTTGAAGTCCACGAGTCATAAAAGAGCCAAGGTTGCCTACCCCTGAGCTGGGCTAAAATATAGCTCTGTGTTCCGCGTTCAGAAGACTCCACTAACCCTGAACTCCAGTAGAAACACAGCATCTGTGTTCACATGACACCCTATTCAGATATACAGTCTGTTCACACCACAGTATGGCCAAAACATCTGAAGGCTTCCTGATTAGTTCCCACCCAACGAATTAAAGCGTTTTTAGACTCTGAACTAAAAACGAGCCTATAGGTAGTCCACGACTACGATTGATCCCAACATTTACGCTGCTAAGGGAGACATGTGTTAAGTGAGTTTTGCCCCGTTTTACGACCGTTCTCCCCACAGCCGTTAAGTGAATCACTGCGGGCTGATAAGTTAGCAAGCTGGTCGTTCAGCCAATCCGGCTTCCCCATTGACTTTGCTGGTCAGAAGTTTGCAAAAGGGGATCACAGGATCCTGGGCCACTGCAACGGTCATAACTACGAGTCGGTGACCAAGGGTCTGATCACGTGACCGGGGGGGGGGGGGAAAGCTGCAACGGTCCTTAAGTGTGAAAAATGGTCACCAGATCCTTTTTTTCCCAGGCCCGTTGAGACTTCCAACGGTCACTAAATGAACTGTCGTAAGTCAAGGACCACCCATATTTTGGACTGTCCCGCCAGCTCTGCGTGTGCGTGTGCTGTGTGTGTATTTGTGTGATGCTAAAGCCACTCAACTGGCCAGCAAACCACGATTCCGCAAGGCACGGCTTGCGCGTCTCGTGGGAACGCGCCGCCCTGCCCCGCGTGCAACTTCCCGGCCAAGCCCGAAGGGTTAACCGCGCGCCGGCTCATTTATTTCGCCTCCAGCGGGGCGGCGGCGGCGGCGGCGCAGGAGAGGAAGGGAGCGGAGGCGGGAGGAGGAAGGAGGCAGCCGCGGCCGGAGCGAGCCGAGGCGGGGAGGTTCCCGGGGCTCCGCTCCGCTGTGGAGGCGCCTCCTCGGGAAGGCAAGCGGCCGGGGGACCCGCAGGAGCTGCAAGCGGGGCGCGTCAAGGTAAGGCGGGCTGGGCTGGGCTGGGCTTCCCCCGGGGACTTCGCTGCTCCGCGGAGGGAAGCCGGAGGGTCGAGAAGGCTGCAAGCCCCGGCCGGCATCTCTTCCCCTTGCAGGCGAGGCGTTCTGTGCTGTGCTCACAATTCCTGAGCATGGACAGAGTTTCCCTCGGCTAGCAGAGCCGGACTTGTGCCCTAAGATGCAAAATAATAAAAAAGGGGGAGGGTATACTAGTTGTTAGTCTTCATGCACGGCCCCCTGAACATGCACAGAGTGCTTTCCCCCTTGGCTTCAGGAGTACAGGCAGTCCTCGACTTACAACCGTTTGCTTCGTGACCGTTCAAAGTTCCAAGAGCACTGAAAAATGGGACCAAACGCCCGTTTTTCAGAGTTAACGACCGTTGCAGCCTCCCCACGGTCATATCATCAAAATTCAGCCTGACTCGTATTTATGACGGTTGCAGTGCCCTGGGGTGGGGGGTGGGGGTCATGTCATGGACCTTATGTGGCCTTCTGACAAACAAGGTCAGTGGAGAAACCGGATTCACTTAATAACGGTGCGGCTAACTTAACTGCGGTGATTCGCTTAACAACGGTGGCCAGAAAGATCCTAAAATGGGGCAAAACTGACTTAACAAATGTCTCGCTTTGCAACAGAAATTTTGGTGGTCGTAAATTGGGGACTATCTGTAGTTGTGGACGAACAGCTGGCAATGGAGGATTAGAGCAAACACGGTGCTTTATTTCTGCGAGAACTTCCTGGATCTGGTTTTATTGCAGTATTTGTACTGTATTTTTTTTTTGTTTGTTTGTTTGCTTGCTTGCTTGTAAAGGTTTTATCCCAAACCGTGAGCTTATAGCAATGCCTGTGGAGGCTGAGAATGGAAATGAGGTTGCAGCAGTTGGGATTAATTGGGTTTTTTTTCATAGGCAGAAACTATGGTTGAAGTTGTGGTGTCTGGTTTGTTTTCTGTGTGAAGTTTAAACTACAGTGCCCATGGTGCTCAGCTAACAGGATTGCCTGGGTTGACTGACGCAGAGAGCGCAGGTTGGGGGGGGGGCTGCGTCTGAAGGATTGAGCAGGAGGAATCTTAGTTTTGACCCCGGGAAAGGCTGCGTTCACGCAATCTACTTCAGTGGTTCTCAATCTTTTTAATGCTGCGACCCCCAACCGGTCGTAAGTCGAGGACTACTCAACCGGTCGTAAGTCGAGGACTACTCAACTGGTGCAGCACCGTTTGCAGAATGGGACTTTTGGCGGGCTCAGCAGGGCAGAGACAGCCTGAACAATTCCTATTGGCTTTTGAAAGCCAATAGAATTAGACTCTATTCAAGAGAGTCCATTCTATTGGCTTTCAAAAGCCAATAGAATAAAAGGGAGGAGCACAGCTAAGGAAAAGTGGGGAAAAATGGCGGACTGCGTTGTTTGGCGACCCCCGTGAAATGGTCCCTCGACCCCAAATGGGGTCCCGACCCACAGGTGGAGAACCACTGATCTACTTCATCAAGTTGGGTCAAGAGCGAGTGGCTGCAGGGCTTCTACAGGCTAAGCCGAGATAGTGTCACTGTTGTGATTGAATACAGGTAGTCCTCTATTTACGACCACAATTGACTCCAAAATTTATGCTGCTAAGTGAGACATTTGCTAAGTGAATTTTGCCTTCCATTTTACAACCTTCCCCAGTTTACAACCTTCCGTTGTTAAGGGAGTTGCTGCACTTGTTAAGTTAGTAACCTGGTTGTTAAGTGAATCTGGCTTCCCCGTTGACTCGGCTTGGCGGAAGGTCGCAGAAGCGGATCACGTGATAATGCGACCGTCATAAATATGAACTAGTTGCCAAGCATCTGAATCTTGAACAGGTGACTATGGGGGGGGGGATGCTGCAACCGTGAAAAACGGTCATAAGTCCCTATTTTCAATGCTGTTATAACTTTTGGACGGTGGCTAAATGGATTGTTGTAAGTCAAGGATTGCCTGTACTCTCAAGATTATTCAATGAATTGTGCAGATTGCATAACTTGGTGAAAGAAGTAAGCAAGCTAAGGGTGTTGTGTGAACATGTTGTGATGGTGCTGACTTTTAAAGTTTCACCTTGCCCACTGTGGGATCTGCCGGTTCCGTGGCCTTTAGGAAGAGGCCACCTGTGCCAGAAGTCCTGCAGATCAGGGCCTTCTCTTGGATGGCCCCCAGAGCAGAGAATTGTTTTCTTTTCTTTCTTTCTTTCTTTCTTTCTTTCTTTCTTTCTTTCTTTCTTTCTTTCTCTCTCTCTCTCTCTCTCTCTCTCTCTCTCTCTCTCTCTCTCTCTCTCTCTCTTTCTCTTTCTCTTTCTCTTTCTCTCTCTGTCTTTCTCTGTCTCTGTCTCTTCTGGTCTTCATTCTTTTAGCGGTAAATTTTAATTGTTCATTGTTTTGATGACTTCCTTTAGGTTTTGATTTGAATTTTATTTTGTTTTATTTGGGGGTAAGCTGCCCTGACTGTTGGAATACAGGTAGTCCTTGACTTACAACAGTTCGTTTAGTGACCGTTCAAAGTCACAGTGCCACTGAAAAATGTGACTTACGACTATTTTTCGTAGTTACAACCTTCACAGTAGAGTTCCTGAGCATTTATTTATTTATTTATTTTCAGTGTTTATATTTCCGGCTTTGTGGACCGGTACGGGAGGGGAAAGAGGGGATGTTTCCACACGAGTGACAGGCAAGCGCGCAGCTCCATTTGTGCAAGCGGCATGCAGGGACAACTCCTGCTCACTTAAATGGAGCGAACCTGCGTACTCGCACACTGCTTGCACAAGTGAGGATGCACATGTGTGCGCGTGTGCTCGCTGGCCGTTTCTGCAGCCCGGTTGCAAACTCCTCATGGGCCACGGCCCACACAGGTTGGGGACCGCTGCTTTTGAGCACCCCTATGATCACATGATCCAAATTCAGTGGCTCCTATTTATGTCCCTTGCTGTGTCCCAAGGTTATGTGATCACCTTTTGCGACCCTCCGATAAGCAAAGTTCACTTAGTGACCGTTGAAAGTTACAACGGCACTGAAAAATGTGACTTAGGACCGTTTTTTTTTTTTTACAGTTAACGACCACTGCAGCGTCCCTGTGGTCATTTGATCAAAATTTGGACGCTTGGCAACTGATTCATATTTATGACGGTCGCAGTGTCCTGGGGTCACATGATCCCCTTTTGATTACTGAGAGATCTGGCTGTTAAGCAAGTATGACTGGATCTGATTTTACGAGCAATTTTACCGCAGCTGCAAAGAGAGTCACTGTGGTTGTTAAGCGAATCCAGCATATGCAGGGACCAAAAACAGCAAAACATCTTGCGGAATCGCGGTGATGTGACTGCAAAATACGGCAGCCAGTTGTAAATGTGAGTCAGTCGCCTGAAGTGCGAGCATGTTACTGCAGATGTGTATGTATGTGTGTGATGAGGATGGATAATAAATAACTGTGTGCGTCCGTGTTGTAACTTTGAAGGTTTCTAAAACAATCGGTTGTTAAGCGAGGACTATGTGTGCATGTGTTACCTGGAAGCCAAAGGCCTATGATAGCTAAAAATCAGGAAGAGTCTGATTTGGAATAGAATAGAATTATAACAAAGTTGGAAGAGACCTTGAGGGTCTTCTAGTCCACCCCATGCTCAGGCAGGAAACCCTACATCATTTCGGATAAATGGCTGTCCAGTCTCTTCTTAAAAACTTGTGGTGTTGGAGCATTCACCGCTTCTGGAGGCAGGTTGTTCCACTGATTAATTGTTCTCACTGTCAGGAAATTTCTCCTTAGTTCTAGGTTGCTTCTCTCCTTGATTCATTTCCATCCGTTGCTTCTTGTCCTGCCTTCAGGCGCTTTGGAGGATATAACCCTCCCCTCTTCTTTGTTGGCAGCCCCTGAGATATTGGAACACTGCTATCATGTCCCCCCTCGTCCTTCTCTTCATTAAACTAGATATACCCAATTCCAGCAACCATTCCTCATATGCTTTAGCCTCCAGTCCCCTGATCATCTTTGTTGTTCTTCTCTGTACTCTTTCTAGAGTCTCAGCATTTTTTTTACATTGCGGTGACCAAAACTGGATGCAGTATTCCAAGTGTGGCCTTACCAAGGCCTTGTAAAGTGGTATTAACACTTCACGTGATCTTGATTCTATCCCTCTGTTAATGCAGCCCAGCATTGTGTTGGCTTTTTTGGTGATTGTATTTAAGTGATTGTCCACTAGGACTCCAAGGTACCTCTCACAGTTACTACTATTGAGCAAGGTACCCACTATACCAGTGGTTCTCAACCTTTTTAATGCTGCGACCCCCGACCGGTCGTAAGTCGAGGACTACTCAACCATCGTAAGTCGAGGACTACTCAACTGGTGCAGCACCGTTTGCAGAATGGGACTTTTGGCGGGCTCAGCAGGGCAGAGACAGCCTGGACAATTCCTATTGGCTTTTGAAAGCCAATAGAATTAGACTCTATTCAAGAGAGTCTATTCTATTGGCTTTCAAAAGCCAAGAGAATAAAAGGGAGTAGCACAGCTAAGGAAAAGGGGGGAAAAATGGCGGACTGCGTTGTTTGGCGACCCCCGTGAAATGGTCGTTCGACCCCAAATGGGGTCCCGACCCACAGGTGGAGAACCGCTGATCTAACCAATTTTATTAAAACAGCCACTCGTGAAAGACTCTGCCTTTTAATAATAATAATAGAGACTTTCTTTGGCTACAGTTCTAGGGCAACCTTTGGAGAGCGGGATCTGCACCCAAGTCTTTGGTGGCCCATTCTTACCCGGATCCATTTTACCTCTGTAGTAAACTGGAAGCCTTTTATAAAAATTGCCCTTTGTGGCTTCAAAAGCATCCGTGTAATTGCCTGTTGCAGAATTACTTGGAGAAAAAACAGAATAAAATAATCTTTATTGGCCAAGTGTGATTGGACACACAATGAATTTGTCTCCAGTGCAGAATTCATTGTACATATGAACAGCAAGTAATAGGTCATAATCATTCATCGTAAGTTATAAACAACAATTGATAGATCCTAAGACACCAATAGGAGAAGAGAGTAGGAAAGATGACCTACTACTACTATTATTATTATTAAATCAGGAAAGGCAAGGTTGAAGCTTCCTGTTCCCACTTATCTCCCAGCTTTGCCCTCCCAGATTCCACTGTCTTTTCCTCCCACCTGCTTGGAAATCCAGAGATTTGCATTCTTGCTGAAGTGAGAGTTTTTCTGCAGTCACCATGGTTGTTAAGCGAATGTGATCTTTTCCCCCCTTTTCACTCCTTTTTTTTTTTTTTAATGCCTGTTGCAACATAGCTTGGCCACCCTGTACGTTTTGGAGCAGGGAGTGAGCTGGTTTGCTTGCAGTGGCGAAGGGTAATCAAAACCAACAACACTTTGTGGGATTGGGTGTGGGGTGCAGTTGGAGGGGTACCAGATTTAGAATGTCCACCCCCTAAAAAGAAAAGAAAATGAAGACGTATCCTCTACACAGGTAGTCCTCGACGTACGACCACGATTGAGCCCAAAATTCCTGTTACTAAGCGAAGCATTTGTTAAGTTAATTTTGCGTCGTTTTACGACTTTTCTTGGCACAGTGGCTAAGGGAATCACTGCACGTTGTTAAGTCAGGAACAGGGTTGTGAAGTGAATCCGGCTTCCCTGTTGACTGACTTTGTTTGCCAGAAGGTCACAAAAGGGCATCACGTGACCCTGGGGCACTGGAGCCGTCATCAGTACATGTCAGTTGCCAAGCCTCCAAATTTTGATCACGTGACCAGGGGGATGCTGCAGCAGTCGTAAGTGTGAGAATTGGCCATAACTCGCTTTTTTCAGCGCCGTTGGAACTTCAAACGCTCACTGAGTGAACTGTTGTAAGTTGAGGACTAGCTGTAACTATAATTGGATACTCTGCAGTTTGGTGCCTGGAGGTCCCTAGTGTTCATTTAGGACAGTAGTGGCAAACCTGTGGCACGCGTGCCAGAGGTGGCACTCTCAGCCCTTTCTGTGGGCACGCGCGCCATGCCCCGGAGATGGCAACCATGCCTCTTCAACCAGCCGCCCGCTAACTGGCCGAGGTCCCACATGGCCGGATGCATCCCAGCACCCATGCGCTCGCTGGCCTCTGTGTGCAGGGGCCGATGGTGTCAGGCAGCAGCTGCCCCGGCCCTTGCCTCACCTTGGCCTGTGACAATGGCACTGCCGCCCTGCCTCGCCTCATCTTGCCTCGCCTCACCCCGCAGGACGAGCCTCTTGCCCACCGCCCCACCTGCCAGAGACCCCCTGGATCTCCCCCACAGGTGTCCCTCCCCACGAGCAACATCGAGGTGATCACGTCCACCTTGGCCACACCCATCCAGTCTGCCATGACCACCACAGCCACGCCCACCTGGCACCCGGCGATAAATACGTGGGTTTTGGGTTGCAGTTTGGGCACTCGGTCTCTAAAAGGTTCGCCATCACTGATTTAGGGAGTCTCTCGGTGTATCTTGGTATGATTAACGGGGACTTTCAGCTGTCCAGCTGGTCTTCATGGTGACCTTTTCCAACAAGCTATTGGGAAACATCCAGCTGGAAGGAGGAGTCAAGCAGTGGTCTAGCTTGGAGGCTTTGCGCAGCTGCAAATGGCATAACCTCAACCTCTCCTTCTAGCTTGACTTGGAGAATAGCTTGGCTCCCTCTTCTTTGGGGCAGCCCCTGAGATACTGGAACACTGCTATCCTGTCCCCCCTCGTCCTTCTCTTCATTAAATTAGACATACCCAATTCTAGCAGCCTTTCCTTATATGCTTTAGCCTCCAGTCCCCTAATCATTTAGGACAGTGGTTCTCAACCTGTGGGTCGGGACCCCATTTGGGGTCGAACGACCATTTCACGGGGGTCGCCAAACAAGGCTGTCCGCCATTTTTCCCCCTTTTCTTTGGCCATGCCCCTGGCACCTGGTGATGTATAAGTGGTTGGGGGTCACCACAAATGGGGAACTGTATTATGGGGTCACGGCATTAGAAAGGCTGAGAACCACTGGAATAGACTCTCTTGAACAAATTCTATTGGCTTTCAAAAGCCAATAGGAATTGTCCAGGCTGTCTCTGCCCTGCTGAGCCCGCCAAAAGCCCCATTCTGCAAACGGTGCGGCACCAGTTGAGTAGTCCTCGACTTACGACCGGTTGAGTAGTCCTCGACTTACGACCGGTTGGGGGTTGCGGCATTAAAAAGGTTGAGAACCACTGATTTAGTAACTGATCATTTAGTAATCAGTTAGTAACCTGGTTGTCTCCACAGCTTAAATCTTCATAATTCGGAGCTTTCCTGCCCTAACTGGGGGGAGGGGAGGGAAGGTCGGAGCGATTGGCGAAATCATATTTTGAATCACATTTTCCATCCATGACCGCCCTCTTTTAAAGAAATCCCCCTCCAAAGTACATCACCTTGTATGGTTTCATTAATTCTGTTGCCTGGGCGAAGTGTTCGTCTTTGGCTGATGCTACTCATGCATCAGACTAAACATGAGCAACGGTTTACAGTGACTCGGTTTCTCAACATTTGGTGATAAACCGCGATTTAGAAAGCGGTGTGGCTCTCGCCACAAAAGCCCACCACCCCCATTGTGATCGGGGGGGGGGTTTGAGCTACTCTGAAGGACTTGGGGGGCAAAGAGTCAGGCCAGGCTGGGCAGAGCCTCCTCCAGCTGCGAGTTTTGATTCCCGGCCTTGTGGGAATCCAGCCAAGGGTTTCTTGGCTTCGTGGGTTGGGCAGACCCAGCCAATGGTGGCTTGTGTAAAGAACCATGATGCGGGAAGCCAGCTCATGCTCCTGCAATGAGCAAAAAGGATCCAGCGTCCAGTTTACACGGCTGCCTTTACAAAACATTACAGGAGTATTAAAGGAATGACCCCTGCCGGAAGAATAATTTGTGGTTGCAACTCTAGCCGGGACTGTGCAAGAATAAATAACAATGAGGTCCAGACAGCTGTGAAAAAAGAAATATTTATTCCTAAAAGCAAAACAGTTTGCCTTTAGGAGCAGCTGCAGGGAAATGGGGTACAGCAGCAGGTTTTTATAGGGGGAGCTTGTCTGTGTTGTCACGTGCTGATTCTAGGGTGACACTTGAGGGGCATTTGTGTGTGTGTCAGTATGTTTATTCTTGTGAACACACAGTTCCTTTGGGACATCTAATTTAATGAACTCTGTGCTTATCCTTTGATATGTGGATTGGGTCTGGGGAACTTATTTGGGGTGGGGGTTGAGGAAATTTGCTAATATTAATTAACTTAGTTTCGGCTTGACTGTCAGTTTTCTAGTGAAGACATTGATTCTCAGACTGTTGTGGACCCTGTTAATATTTTAAGGGAAGATGGAAACGGTATAAAGAACGAAATATATTTGGATATAAAACTTCTCACACCCCGGATCATGAGTTTGCCTCGGAGTGATTTGGACTTGGCTTGGCTTGTGTTTAGCTGCTGCTTTCTCCACACCCTTTTTGGCTGCTTGGTGCTAAACTCCGAATCTGTTTATGGCAGTGGTTCTCCACCTGTGGGTCGGGACCCCATTTGGGGTCGAACGACAATTTCACGGGGGTCACCAAACAACGCAGTCCGCCATTCCCCCCCCCCTTTTCCTTAGCTGTGCTCCTCCCTTTTACTCTATTGGCTTTTGAAAGCCAATAGAATAGACTCTCTTGAATAGAGTCTAATTCCATCGGCTTTCAAAAGCCAATAGAAATTGTCCAGGCTATCTCTGCCCTGCTGAGCCCGCCAAAAGTCCCATTCTGCAAACAGTGCTGCACCAGTTGAGTAGTCCTCGACTTACGACCGGTTGGGGGTCGCGGCATTAAAAAGGTTGAGAACCACTGGTTTATGGACTTGTTGGGAGGAGAAAAGGCTCTGGTGTAGCTTAAGCTGAAGGATCAGCTGACTTGCACCCAGAAATCCAGAGCCCCTTCCGCCAACAGCCGGCCACAGGCCTTGTTCACGCTTGGTCCTGTGGCCTCTGCATTCCCACAGATGGTCCCAGAGGTGCTTTTCAAAAGGCATCTGGATTTTTTGGTTGGTTTGGGTTTTTTTTCCGCTTGAAAACGTTCTGCTTCTCGTCCAAGAAGTTTTATTCATTTCAGTGAACCAAAGAAGCTTCTTGGATGAGAAGCGAAATGTTTTCAAGGGGAAAAACAAACAAACAAACAAGAAAGTCCAATTGCCTTTTGAAGAGCACCTTTGGGACAAGCATCAACCGATCAGTCAGAATAGAGCTGGAAGGGACCTTGGAGGTCTTCTAGTCCAGCCCCCTGCTCTAGCAGGAGACCCTATACTACGGGTCAGCAACCCATGGCTCCGAAGCTGCATGTGGGTCTTTGAGCCTTCTCCTGTGGCTTCCAGTCCTCCTCCGCCATTTGAAGAGAGAGAGACAGACAGAGAGAGGCACTTGTGCTTCCCTTCTCTCTCTCTCTCTCTCTCTCTCTCTCTCTCTCTGTATGTATGTAAAAAAGAGTGGCCTCACACTGTTCTCTGACAAGCTGACAAGCTTATTGGGTGGGGCTCCTCCCTTTCCTGCGTCTCTGCAGGAAGCAGGAAACAGCAGAAAGCAGCATCTCTCTCTCTCTCTCTCTCTCTCTCTCTCTCCTCTCTCTCTCTGTGTGTGTGTGTGTGTAAAAAAGAGAGTGGCCTCACGCTGTTCTCTGACAAGCTGACAAGTGGGGTCCAAGTGACTCTTTGAATGTTTAAGGTTGCCGACCCCTGCCCTATACCATTCCAGACAGGTGGCTGTCCAGTCTCTTCTTAAAAACCTCCAGTGATCAATCAGACTATAGTTGAAAAGGACCTTGGAGGTCTTCTAGTCCATCCCCCTGCTCTACCACTCCAGACAGGTGGCTGTCCAGTTCTTTTTTTTTTTTTTTTAAACCTCCAGTATTGGAGCATTCACAACTTCTGGTGGCAAGCTGTTCCACTGGTTAATTGTCCTCAGGAAGTTTCTCTTTAATTCCAATTATGACCTAGAACAGTGGTTCTCAACCTTTTTAATGCCGCAACCCCGAACCGGTCGTAAGTCGAGGACTACTCAACCGGTTGTAAGTCGAGGACTACTCAACTGGTGCAGCACCGTTTACAGACTGGGACTTTTGGCGGGCTCAGCAGGGCAGAGACAGCCTGGACCATTCCTATTGGCTTTGGAAAGCCAATAGAATTAGACTCTATTCAAGAGAGTCTATTCTATTGGCTTTCAAAAGCCAATAGAATAAAAGGGAGTAGCACAGCTAAGGAAAAGAGGGGAAAAATGGCGGACTGTGTTGTTTGGCGACCCCCATGAAATGGTCGTTCGACCCCAAATGGGGTCCCGACCCACAGGTTGAGAACCACTGACCTAGAACTTTGAGAATCTCCATAGATGTTCCGATAGACTGCTTTTGAACAGGGAGGTTTTGGTGATTAGGCCCGATGGCCAGCAAGGAGATTTTGCTTGCATAGCAAGTGCGCCAGCAGCTGTGTGGCCTCCAAGGGGCCAGGAAAGGACGGTTTGACCTTTGAGCATACACAAGACTAATTTCCTCCGGCTCCCGGCTGGTCTTTTGCAGCAATGCTTTATTGTAACTGCTAGTGATGGTTTTATTTTGTTTGCTCATAACTTTCTGGGTGGAGCTGTAAAGGCTCCAAACATCCCTTTTAGTGTAGGGAGAGGCTGGCTGGGTCGTGTGGGGAAAGGCCGAGAGGCCACAATCACACAACATGACCGGCCAAGCCATTTGTCTGGTTGCAAAACCTTGACCTTTATTTCATTATTTAGCTCCAAGGTTTTTTTTTACTTCTTTGCCCTCTGAGCTTCTACAGGTAATCCTCGGCTTACAACAGTTCATTTAGTGACCGTTCAAAGTTACAAGGGCACTGAAAAAAGTGACTTAAGACCCTTTTTCACACTTACGACCGGATGCTTGGCAACTGGTTCATATTTATGACGGTCGCTGTGTCCCAGGGTCATGTGATTCGCCTTTTCGCGACCTTCTGACCAGCAAGGTCCATGGGGGAAGCCAGATTCACTAGTGACCGTGTTACTAACTTAATAACTGCAGTGATCACTTAACAGCCGTGGCAAGGAAAGTCATAAAATGGGGCAAAACTCGCTTAACAAATGTCTCACTTAACAACAGAAATTTTGGGCTCTGTTATGGTCGTAACTTGAGGATTACTTGCATTTCTTAGACTGTAAGGTGCTGTTACTCGTTAGGTTATATGTAGACTGCAGTGGGAGCCTGATTGGCGGAAGAGCGGAATAGAAATGCTTTTAAATAGATTTCCTCTCCCCAGGAAGTATGTTTGGACCACAACTCCCACAGCCCATGCTGGTGAGAAATTCTGCCATTGATGGTGGGTGGAAAAAGTTTCCTTTAAATAAATAAGCACAAATGCATGGCTTAACAGAAGTACCTTCCTTCCCTCCCCCCCAATTAAAATTCTTAATAAATTTTACATATTTAAAATACATTCCTGGGAATGCAACCTGCATTCTGTATGTGCTCAGGAAAAAAACATATTTTTCTTTTGTTGTTGTTAGTTGCGAAGTCGTGTCCGACCCATCGCGACCCCATGGACCACGTTCCTCCAGACCTTCCTGTCCTCTGCCATCTTCTGGAGTCCATTGAAGCTCACGCCTACTGCTTCAGTGACTCCATCCAGTCACCCCATTCTCTGTCGTCCCGTTCTTCTCTTGCCCTCCATCTTTCCTAGCATCAGGCCCTTCTCCAGTGAGTCCTTCCTTCTCATTAGGTGACCAAAGGACTTGAGTCTCAACTTCAAGATCCGGCCTTCTAAAGAGCAGTTGGGGTTGATCTCCTCTAGGACTGACCGGTTTGAACGCCTTGCAGTCCAGGGGACTCCCAGGAGTCTTCTCCAGCACCAGAGTTGAAAGGCCTCCATTCTTTGGCGCTCAGCCTTTCTTAGGGTCCAACTTTCACATCCATACATTGCAACTCGGAAAACCATGGCCTGGACTACACGCACTTTTGTTGGCAGGGTGACGTCTCTGCTTTTTAGTGTGCTGTCTAGATTTGCCATCGCTTTCCTCCCCAGGAGCAAGCGTCTTTTAATTTCTTGGCTGCAGTCTGTTGTTAAGCAAAGCAATTTTTAAGTAAGTCATGCCAAATTCAGAAATATCTTGGGAGACTGGAGCACTGGGCCGTCTAACAAGGTCCTTGGTGAGAAAAGTAAGATTCTACACTTAGGAAGGAGAAATGAAACATACAGGTACAGAATAGGCCAGTGGTTCTCAACCTTTTTAATGCCGCGACCCCCAACCGGTCGTAAGTCGAGGACTACTCAACCGGTCGTAAGTCGAGGACTACTCAACTGGTGCAGCACCGTTTGCAGAATGGGACTTTTGGCGGGCTCAGCAGGGCAGAGACAGCCTGGACAATTCCTATTGGCTTTTGAAAGCCAATAGAATTAGACTCTATTCAAGAGAGTCTATTCCATTGGCTTTCAAAAGCCAATAGAATAAAAGGGAGTAGCACAGCTAAGGAAAAGGGGGAAAAAATTGGCAGACTGTGTTGTTTGGCAACCCCCGTGAAATGGTCGTTCGACTCCAAATGGGGTCCCGACCCACAGGTTGCGAACCACTTGGCCCACTACCGGGTCATGTGCCCTATTTGCAACTGGGCTGTGCAAGCAGGGTGTGTGCGTGTATGCGTGTGCACAGCGGCCCACCACTCGCACGGCCCGGTTCCCTTCTTCCCCCACCCCAGCCGGGCTGCCAAGCTGCAAACGTTGGGGACTGTTTTCCTAGCTACGTATGAGCCAGCCGCGTGCTGCAGCTGCCAAAAAAAGCCAATGCAGTCCGAGGCCTCATCAACAGAGAGATAGTTTTAAGGTCATGAGAAGTGCTAAAGCTGCTTTATATTGCACTGGTTAAACTGGAATATTGTGTCCAGTGGTGGGATTCAGCCAGTTCGCATCACTTCAACAGACCCGGAAAAGCGGTTAAGCCAGGAAAGACCGATCTAGATTAATATCAGACAAGGCTCACAAATATTGCAAGTATACAGGTAGAAACAATGGTTGGAAACTGACCAAAGAGAGAAGCAACCTGGAATTAAGGAGAAACATCCTGAAAATTTCTAACCAGTGGAACAGCTTGCTTCCAGAAATTGTGGGCGTTCCATCACTGGAGGTTTTTTAAAAAGAGACTGGACAGTCACTTGTCTGAGATGGTATAGGTTCTCCTGCTTGAGCGGGGGGCCAGACTAGAAGACCTCTAAGGTCCCTTCCAGCTCTATTCTATTTTATTCCTCAACTTAACAACGTGACCATTCAAAGTTATAACGGCGCTGAAAAAAGTGATTTATGACCGTTTTTCAGAGTTAACAAACTTTGCAGCCTCCCCATGGTCTTGCGATCAACATTCAGACCCTGGGCAACTGAACTCATATTTATGACGGTTTGCAGTGTCCCGGGGTCCTGTGATCCCCTTTTACGACGATTCTGACCAGCAAAGTCAATGGGGAAGCTGGATTCATTTAACAACCCCGGGTTACTAACTTAACAGCTGCAGGGATTCACTTAACAACTGAGAAAGGTCGTAAAATGGGGCAAAACTCATGTAACAAATGTCTCCTTTAACAACCACAGAGCTTTTGGACTCAATTGTAGTCGTACGTCAAGGACTACGGGTAGTCACTAAGTCTGATTTAAGGGTGTAGGTCAGCAATGGCGAACCTTTTAGAGACCGAGTGCCCAAAAACTGCCCCCCCCTGCCCACCCACCCCCATCCCCGGCCCCGCTTGCCCGCAGGGCCACTCACCACCTCCAGGGCCCGCCGCAGATTGCCCAGGCAGCCCAGCAGCGCTATGGCGGTCACGCCCTCTGCCCGCGCCCCGCAGCATCAACTGCGCACGATGGGGTGTGAGGGCAGAGTCTTGTCTACGCTGCCTGGCTGCCATGTCCTTGGCTGTGCTGCTCCGTGTGGGCCACGCTCAGGGGCGACTCTCCTTCATGGGGGCAGTGGGAAAGGAGGGGTTCATGGGGGGAGGCAAGGCTGGAGCAACGGCACGTGTGCCCACAGAGAGGGCTCCGAGTGCCGCCTCTGGCACCCGTGCCATAGCTTCGCCACCACTGGCGTCGGTCCTTCCAGCCCTAGGATTGCATAAGTGTGCTTTGCAAATTTTGCTGGGACCTTTCTGGCTAGTAGAAATCCGAAAACCTCAGCAATGAAGGGCTAAGAAAGCCAGCCAGCTGTGGCTGGTCTTCCCACATCTGGCAAGGCCTGGTGTGGCTCGTGTTTGGCTTAGGGGGCTCTGGGAACTCAGCCCCTAGACCAGGGGTAGTGAACCTTGGCTCTTTTATGACTCGTGGACTTCAATTCCCAGAATTCCTGAGCCAGCTGTGTATGTGTGTGCTGGCTCAGGAATTCTGGGAGTTGAAGTCCACGAGTCATAAAAGAGCCAAGGTTGACTACCCCTGCCCTAGACCTTTGTTCTATCAAGAGCATTCACATGGTGTTCTGAATCATGACTCGTGAACCTCTGTGAATTGGGGAAAGGGATAAGCTTCCCCTCATAGCATCCTAGGATTGGAAGGGACTTCAAAGGTCATCTAGCCCAACCCCCTGCCCAAGGCAGGCGTCCTGATATACCAGTCAAATGGTTCTCGAGTCTATTTTTGGAAACCTCCAGGGATAGAGCGCCCACAATACTGAGAGGCAAGCCGTTTCACTGATTAATTGTTCTCACTCTCCGGAAATTTCTCCTTAATTCCAAGTTGCGTCTCCAACCACAAAGAGTGACCCTGTTTTGCTGGGGTGTGTGTGTGTGCGCATGTCATTTCCAAATGGCATTTTAATGGAGGAGGAGGGGGAGGAGGAGGATATGGAGATGGAAGGGGGTGTTTTCGTGGCCCATTTTTCATTTTCCATCTGCCCAGTTGGGCACGGCTGCTTTCCTCTGAGTGATGTTGTGAAAACTTTTCCAAAGTTCCCATGGAAACACTTCCTCTGAAAGGATTCAGACGACATCCTTTTTCTTCGCCCCACCCTCAAATCACCCACCCTGATCGTGCACTGACTAATTTAGAAGAATGACACCGCAACGCATAAGGGCTACCTTGGGCTTTGCAGATGGTCTCCTAGCTCCATTTTTAGACATACGTTGTCACCACACAGGGCCCTGGCTTAGCTAGCATTGCCCATTGGCTAAACCATGGTGTAATCTTGGGTTATTAAATAAGCCACAACCAGCAGTGGTGGCAGAACAGTCTAAACCAGGGGTAGGCAACCTTGGCTCTTTTATGACTCGTGGACTTCAACTCCCAGGATTCCTCAGCCAGCAATGCTGAAGGGAAAGGGAGAGGCTTCCAAGCTGAGCCATGGCTGGCTCAGGAATTCTGGGAGTTGAAGTCCACGAGTCATAAAAGAGCCGAGGTTGCCTATCCCTGGTCTAAAGTATAATCCATAGTTTGCAAACTGCAATGCCTGGTTTTGTGCAGGCCAAGCCAAACCTAAACAAATGGCATTGCAGGCTAGTGGGTTTCGTGAACTGGACCTTGTAAAAAAAAATAGTACAGGTAGTCCTCGAATTATGACCACAATTGAGCCCAAGATCTTTGCTGCTAAGTGAAACATTTGTGGAGTGAATTTTGCCCCATTTTACGACTTTTCCTGCCACAATTGTTAAGTGCGCCACTGCATTTGTTAAGTTAGAACACGGTTGTTAAGTGAATCTGGCTTCCACCATTGACTTTGCTTGTCAGAAAGTCACAAAAGGGGACACCGCATCGGTCATAAATATGAATCATCCGAATTTTGATCACGTGACCATGGGGATGCTGCAACGGTTGCAAGTGTGAAAAACGGCCATACGTCACTTCTTTCAGTGCTGTTGTAACTTTGAAGAATCGTCACTAAATGGACTGTTCTAAGTCGGGGACTACCTGTGTCAATCTTTATCGTCTGGATTGACAAACAGTTGTAATTGGGTTCCCAAATTAACTTGTTTGTGGGACCGCACAATGCAGTGAACCAAGATCTAACTCCCATTGTGGGAAACCGGCGTTGGGTCAATCAGGCCATCCCGTTATACCAGTGTTTGATTTATTTCATTAAAGGTTATGCCACAGAGTGGACCCAGCAGCTCTGAAAGAAAGCAGTGGGAATTCAGTTTAATACCTGTATGTAGAGGAAAAACATTTCAGAGCTTCTGGATGAGAGAGAGAGAGAGAGACAGACAGACAGACAGACAGACAATGTTATGATAGATGATACAGAGAAAGGGGATAGATATCTACAGAGAGATGATAGATAGCTAGCTAGCTAGCTAGCTAGACAGACAGATAGATAGATAGATAGATAGATAGATAGATAGATAGATAGATAGATAGATAGATAGATAATGATATGATAGATGATACAGAGAAAGGGGATAGATAGATACAGAGAGATGATAGATAGATAGAAAGATAGATAGATAGATAGATAGATAGATAGATAGATAATGATATGATAGATGATACAGAGAAAGGGGATAGATAGATACAGAGAGATGATAGATAGATAGATAGATAGATAGATAGATAGATAGATAATGATATGATAGATGATACAGAGAAAGGGGATAGATAGATACAGAGAGGTAATAGATAGATAGATAGAGAGAGAGAGAGAGAGAGAGACAGACAGACAGACAGACAGACAGACAATGATATGATAGATGGTACAGAGAAAGGGGATAGATAGATACAGAGAGATGATAGATAGATGGATGGATGGATGGATAGATAGATAGATAGATAGATAGATAGATAGATAGATAGATAGATAGAGACAGACAGACAGACAGACAGACAGACAACCTTTAGGAGCGTTAGGTATGTTCAGCACCTTGAATTACCTATAAAGTAAAAAGGTCAGGTTAAAATATAATCAATAAACATCTAAACTTCTTAGTTCGCTGCTTTGTTGATGGCTTCATCTTATTGCATGTTTGTTATGTGTCAAGATAGAAATCAGACTGCGATAAAGGGATCCTTGATTCACACAGTCCGAGGTTCCCCTAGCAACGCAAGCCACAAACTCCCTATTTTAGCCTAGTTGAGTGTGTGGTCCAAACGTTAAACGTGAACTGAAGGTTGGTTGAATGCCACCCTTACAATTTATGAAACTAAGAATCAGATTTTAATGCAATGCTTCTCAACTTCAGCAACATTCACGTGCATGGATTTCAACTCTGGGAGTTCACATGTTTTAAAATTTTCCTTGCCCTCTTGGCAAAGCCAAAATTTTGTTAGAGAAAAGCTCGTGGACTGATTTTAACATAGGCGTTAATAGTGGCTGGCCTATCAAATTTCACCATTAGCTAATTCCTGCACTGTGCAAATAGATTTTTTTCCCCCATTTATATTTTCACAAAGTACTTCATCATTTAGCATGTCTAAAAAAGATCACTGAGCATTGTGGCATAACAATTGCAATGTTCCTTTTAAGGAGGTTTTGTTCTGAATGGGGAAGTGGTATAAAATAAATCTATCTATTTACTGCAATTACTGTGCTAAAAGAAAGCTTAAACACCATTTAGTCCAACCATCTGCTATCATGTTTTACTGAATTTGCTACAATTGTTTGAATTCACATATGTGAACCCTCGGGCTTGGACACAGATTGTTTACACCTGAATTGGTATAACAAAAACAGCCTTGTTTGAAAGGTAGGAAAAACTAAAGAGATTGTTGCTGATTTCAGAAAAGACAGGAATAGCTGCACTGCTCTGCGTATTAATGATTCACCTGTGGAGGTGGTGAATCAAATTCCTGGGTGTGCAGTTAACAGGTAGGCTGGCTTGGTCGCTCAACAGCGAGACTGGTGAAGCGGGCACAGCAGTGCCCACATTTTCTGTGTCACGTGAGAAAAGCACATCTTCCTTCCCCTGTCCTTAGCACATTCCACAGAGGGACGATCGAGAGCATCCTGTCATACATCATTACAGTCTGATTTGGAAGCATCGCTGCTTCAGACAGGAAGGCAGTGCAGAAGTGGTGAGGATGGTTGAAAAGATCATTGGCAATTCCCTCCCTTCCATCCAGGACATGGCATGTAAGTGTTGTGTGAGCAGGGTCCGCAGGATTGACTGGGACACTACACATCCTCTCCACGACCTGTTTTCCTTGTTACCTGCTGGAAGGAGGGGCTCCATGATTTCCAAAGCAGAACCTCCAGATTCAGTCACAGCTTTGTCCCATATGGCATCAACCTTGTAAACGCTCCAGTTTCCTCTTTCTGTTTATATGCATGTGTGTGTGTGTGTGTGTGTGTGTGTGTTAAATTTGGATTGCTAACAAAGAGTTAAAGGGAAGCTTTCCATATTTGGGCCGACCGGGTGCATCATAAAAAATACTTAAGATATATCTGAATTTGTAATGTTTCGCAGTAGCGACTTGAGCCTGCTTCACGCCCCTAGTTGGGGGGCTGCAAGGCAAAAGTGACTATAAAAAAGTAGAACTGCAGTATAGCAGTCAAAAATGCCAAGGTGCAATCAAATCAGATCGGTCTGTCTGAAAAACTTTCTGTCTGTTAATGGGTGGACCTATGACCCGATCCAGGGTCAAACCGCAGAGGTATCCGGCCACATAAAAACCGACTCCCGGATCCAGCATTTTATACCCTGAGGATGTCGGTAGTGTGGCCGACGAAAGCTTGGTTTTGTAGATTAAACATTTATGTTTATGATTTTATCCTGGTGATCACCTTATTTTACTTCACACACACACACACACACACACACACACACACACACTAGCTATCAGCGATGTCAAGAGCTCTTGACGAAAGTTAGGTTTAGCAAATAAATTTTCTATATTTTTATTCTCTTGGTGATCGACTTTTATTTGATTTTTTAAATATATATATGTGTGTGTGTGTGTGTGTGTGTAAGTCTTTGGTTATTTGAGTTTTCTCCTGCGTAAAATTGGAAGTGTCTTGGCGACGTTTCGACGAAGTCCCATTCGTCATCTTCAGGCTGGTGTTTTCGGCTTCGTGCTTCTAGGAGCAATGTGAAGATGACGAGTGCCAGAGGTGGCACTCGGGCACTCTCTGTGGGTATGCACGCCATCGCCCCAGTCCTAGGCCTTCAGCTGGGTTTTATAAAACCTTTTCGCTTTAGGCCTCCGCCGCCATGTGCAAAAAAAAAAAAAGGTTCAATCAATCAGTAATTTCAACTTCTTGAGGGGAAAAAAAAGATCTCGCCAAGTTGGAATTGATTGATTGAACGTTTTAGTCCCACCCAGTCTGCCGTTACCACTGCAGCCACGCCCACCCATTGGGCCACACCCACCTAATGGGCCACACCTACCCAGCATCCTACGATGCATAAGTGGGTTTTGGGTCGCAGTTTGGGCACTCGGTCTCTAAAAGGTTCGCCATCACTGCCCTATATTAAAGAGACCCAGGCAAACTTTGGGCATTGTTGATCCAGGACCGCGGCACTGCTCGTTCGCACCTGTACAGTTCTTTGTTTCCATGTAGATTGTGTTGAATTCTGGATGCTTTTAAGGGGCTGAACCAATATTACAGGAAGATTTAATTTAACAAATCTTACAGGATGATCTTACAAATTGGGGGAAAGCTCTTGGCTCTTCCTTTAAGAATGCTGGCGATTGAGAAACAGGATCAGAAAATAAGCTAGCAACCTGAGTCATAATTTGTGTGCCTGTGAAGTACCAGGAACAGATCGGGGAGTGATCAAGGATCAGTTTTAATGGCCACTCTTCCCTCCCTCTTTCACTCTGGGGTTGCCCTGTTCTCCAAAAGAGAGAGCTCAAAGTAGGACCATTAGTTACTCCCCTTCAGGAACTGCATTTCTTCTCTGTCAGCTGAAAACTTGTTTCTTGATTTCTGGGCAGTTTAATGCTGATATTTCAAGGGGGAAAAGTCCCTTCAAGTTGGCAGTGGTGGAGGAAGGGAGGAAAAGAAGGAAAGAAAGTCCCAAGTTCTTGGAGGTCATCTAGTCCAACCCTCTGCTCAGGCAGGAAACCCTATACCATTTTGGACAAATGGCTGTCCAGTCTCTTCTTGAAAACTTCCAGTGTTGGAGTATTTACCGCTTCTGGGGGCAGGTTGTTCCACTGGTTAATCGTTCTCACTGTCAGGAAGTTTCTCCTTAGTTCCAGGTTGCTTCTCTCCTTGATTAGTTTCCATCTGTTGCTTCTTGTCCTGCTTTCAGGCGCTTTGGAGAATAACTTGACTCCCTCTTCTTTGGGGCAGCCCCTGAGATACTGGAAGACTGCTATCCTGTCCCCCCTCGTCCTTCTCTTCATTAAACTAGACATCCCCAATTCCAGCAACCGTTCCTTATATGCTTTAGCCTCCAGTCCCCTGATCATCTTTGTTGCTCTTGTCTGTACTCTTTCTAGAGTCTCAGCATCTTTTTTACATTGCGGTGACCAAAACTGGATGCAGTATTCCAAGTGTGGCCTTACCAAGGCATTGTAAAGTGGTATTAACACTTCACGTGATCTTGATTCTATCCCTCTGTTAATGCAGCCTAGCACTGTGTTGGCTTTTTTGGCAGCTGCAGCACGGCTGGCTTGTATTTAGGTGATTGTCCACTAGGACTCTGAGGTCCCTCTCACAGTTACTACTATTGAGCAAGGTAGCCCCTATATAATATTCTATTCTATTCTATTCTATTCTATTCTATTCCATTCCATTCCATTCCATTCCATTCCTAGTTTATTCTCTTCTATTCTATTCCATTCCCATTCCCATTCCCATTCCATTAAATTAGGATCCTGAGCCAGCCACTTCAAGAGGGAGCACCATCTTGCAAGGGCAGGGGGTTGGACTAGAAGACCTCCAAGGTCTCTTCCAACACTGTTAATTCTATTATTAAGGCTTCTGCTGGCAGGAAGAACCGTGTGCCACTGAGGACTAGCTACAAATCCAGGTTGGCCTTCTTACAGGTGGACACTGTTTTTGGATTCCAGTGAAGCAAGTAGATCCCATTCCTCAGAAGAATCCTGGAAATGGGCAGTTGCCTAGCAACCATACGTGCAAGTCTCATCTCACACTTTCTACACACACAAGGCACGCACATAGACACACTCAGAGAGGAACGTATCATATTGCAGCTCTTTCTTCAGCTTAACACTTGCTTCCTTTCTGGGTGTGGAGGTGACACCACTTCACTTCTGTTTTTAGGCTGGGACCTCTTTCAGTTCTGACTGAAATTCAGCCCAAACCAAATTTTTCTCTCTTCCTCTATCTCTTCCTCTATCTGCTGGTCTGCTTCTAGGGTCACTGGTAAAATTGTGCTTTTTTTCAGAAGATGGCCTGGTGTTGCACTCTCCCGGCTTCCCACCTTGGCCAGTGGCAATGCTTGGCCGCAGTGACGCCATTTTGTTTCCTCAAGAATGTGGGAGGAACCATTTTGCTTTTGGAAATATTTGCTTATGAAAAAGACTGAAACTTCAGCAATCCAGAAATGTGATTTTGTTTGTGAGGGGGGTAAATTCCTGCTTTATCTCAGCTGGCTGTTGGATTCTTTACCCACAGCCATTTTTCCACAGCGCTGAGGTGGATTGTGGCCAGCATCTTTTTCTTACTCCCCCTCATTTGGCAAGAAAGGCAAATTATTTCCAACAAGCCTAGGAAACGGGGATTTTAAAAGAAAAACCTAGTTCCTGTTTTGGGTGTATATTTGTGTGTATGAGCAAAACGTTTACACATCCTTATTTTTAAAGTGGACACACACACACACACATACATACACACACACACTTTAAAAAGCAGATTTATATCTATCGATGCTTAAAGTGTAGATACTGTCGCTATTATTCCTCAGATTTGCATTTTTTTCCCTCACATTTTTAAGAGCGGGCAACTGGCTGCTTCAGTTGGATTTGAGGAAACCGTTTCTAATTAAATGGCTTCCAATGACTCAATTCCCATGGTTCCCTGCCTGTACACCTGGCAAACAGGTGTGCTGGTTGGGAATTATGGGAGTGGAGACCTATCTCGTCTGCTGAGGTGAAAGGTATTTTTCCAATCCGGTATGGGCTTTAATTGAAGTCTTTTTTAATTTTATTGATAGTATTTATTAGATTTAGATTTTTTTTAATCCTGCCTTTGTTACTCTATAAATGGTTTAAGGGGGAAAAATATTCCTTCCCGCTCCCATTTTCCCCATAACAACAACCCTGTGAGGTTGGGCTGAGAGAGATTGGCCCAAAGTCACTCAGCTGGCTAAGGTGGGACTAGTACTCTGAGTCTCCTGGTGATTGGTCTAAGACGGGTAGTCAACCTTGGCTCTTTTATGACTCGTGGACTTCAACTCCCAGAATTCCTGAGCCAGCTGGCTCAGGAATTCTGGGAATTGAAGTCCACGAGTCATAAAAGAGCCAAGGTTGACTATCCCTGGTCTAAGACTTCATGCCTAAGGTGGGATTCACTGTTTCCTGCCAGTCGGCCCAAAGTCATCCAGCTGAGTCTCTTTAGAAAGAGACATGAAAAAGCTTTTTTGTTGCTTGTTTTTTTTGTATACTATTTGCACATCAAACTTACCCAGGTTAGGGTAAATATCTAGCAGGTGCATTGATAGTATAAGCAAAGTGTGGTTCAGGTTAATCTTGGCCACATTTTGAGACACACTGTATTGTGCAAGTGAACTCTGCTTAGTTTACGATTTGATGTATAAAAACAGGTTAAGCCTGTGTGTGAATATACAGGTAGTCCTCGACTTACAACAGCTCATTTAGTGACCGTTCAAAGTTACAACGGCACTGAAAAAAGTGACTTATGATCGTTTTTCACACATGACCTTTGTAGCCGCCCCAATTAAAACTCAGATACTTAGCAATTGGTTCATACTTATGGTCATTGCAGCATCCTGGGGTCATGTGATCACTTTTTGCAACCTTTTGACAAACAAAAGTCAACGGGAAACCCAGATTCACTTAACAACCGTGTTATTTATCAACTGGAGTGATTCACTTAACAATTGTGGCCAGAAAGGTCATAAACTGGGACAAAATAGTACTTAAATATCTCACTTAATAACATAAATTTTGGGCTCTATTGTGGTCATAAATCGAGGACTACCTGTATAACAGTGTTAGTACAG
Source organism: Crotalus tigris (assembly GCF_016545835.1). NCBI lineage: Eukaryota > Metazoa > Chordata > Lepidosauria > Squamata > Viperidae > Crotalus > Crotalus tigris. The sequence continues at coordinate 500,493 of NW_024097333.1, read as the reverse complement.
GTGGTCCTCAGGTTTTGACTACAATTGAGCCCCAAATTTATGTTGCTAAGTGAGAAATTTGTTAAGTGAGTTTTGCCCCATTTTACGACTTTTCTTGCCACATTTGTTATGCGCATTGTTGCTGTTGTTAAATCAGTAACATGGTTGTTAAGTGAATCTGGCTTCCCCTATTGACTTTGCTTGTCAAAAGGTCGCCAAAGGGGATCATGTGATCCTAGGACACTGTGACCGTCATAAATGTGAGTCAGTTGTCAAGGATCCGAATGTAAATCTTGTGACCATGGGGATGCTGCAATGCTCATAAGTGTGAAAAATGGTCATAAGTCTCTTTTTTCAGTGCCATTGTAACTTCAAATGGTCACTAAGCGAACTGTTGTAAGTAATAGCCTGTTGTTTTCAGTTTTCTCATGTTGTATAGCAGTGGTTCTCCACCTGTGGGTCGGGACCCCATTTGGGGTCGAACCACCATTCCACGGGGGGGTCGCCAAACAACGCATTCCGCCATTTTTTCCCCCTTTTCCTTAGCTGCGCTCCTCCCTTTTATTCTCTTGGCTTTTGAAAGCCAATAGAATAGACTCTCTTGAATAGAGTCTAATTCTATCGGCTTTCAAAAGCCAATAGGAATTGTCCAGGCTGTCTCTGCCCTGCTGAGCCCGCCAAAAGTCCCATTCTGCAAACGGTGCTGCACCAGTTGAGTAGTCCTCGACTTACGACCGGATGAGGGTCGCGGCATTAAAAAGGTTGAGAACCACTGTTGTATAGGATGGGATCCCAAAAGAAATTTGCCTAAAAACATGGCTGAAATGTTCTGCCTATTGGGTATTCTTCAAACATGTGCTGTTTTCCTGAATTATCAGATGCTGGTTGCCCATCACCGTCCTAACCTGTCCAAAAGATTGGATGAAATTTTGGAATATTGCTTGCAGAATTTTGTTGTGTGGGGCACAACTGTCTCATTATTCCTTTTCTGGATGGCTACAAATAGAAAAAAGTTTTTTTACCAACTTCAACATGATTATGTGACTTTCCTGTCCCAAAAGTGCTTTTTCACAAGGCATCTGGACTTTGTTGTTGTTTTTTTCATTTCTCCTTCAAGAAGCTGCTTGAGCTCTGACTGGATGGTGGGAAATGGAAGGATTTATATATTTATATATCAGAGCTGAAGAAGCTTCCTGGATAAGAAGCGAAACATCTTCAAAGAAAAACAAGAAAGTCCAGTTGCCTCCCGAAAAAGCATCTTTGGGACAACTGTGACCCGGATGACTGAGGATCTCCATAGACGTGTGACTTTACTCTTTTACTTTTTAATAGTAGTTTAATTTCTGCATATTAAAAGGGGGAGTTTGCATGTTATTTATTAAACCCCAGATATTTTTTTTAAGGATGTTGCTGGGCTCTCAAACAGGCATGCTTAGAAAATAGAAATGTATCTGTGCCTGCTTGCTCAGATGAAAGATGAGGAGATGCTGTGATGATAAGAGGACTGTAGAGTTTGGGAACATAAAGTTGTTGTGGTGTTGTTGTTGTTTTTCCTTCTCCCCCCCCCCAGGGGGAGAGGGGGTGGGAATGAGGGAATGGCAGGCTTCAGCCTTCCCAGTTTGCCTTTTAAAGACTCAGCTGCTTTCTTTGCTCTTTACTCAGTGGCAGTGTCACACCAACTTAACCATCCACACTGGAACTTAATGTGTCTTTGTGAACTAGGCATAGCATTATGCATTATATTATGTGTTGTGCAAACTCAACAAATTGGGTTCCTGGAATAAACCACGGTTCAAATATTGATAGCTAAGCATATCTTGTGAGGTGGGATTATTATCTTACTTCAGAAGTAAATTACTGTGAAAAGACTTCACTTGCGTACTCGGCACAATAGCTGAATTTTAAATTTCACTTAGCCTCAAGACTGCAAATTCCCAAACCTGAATGACCGGCCTTATTTAATTCGACTTTCTCCTTTTTTTTCTCCTGCACCTTCCTCTTCCCCAAAGCCTTCTGGTCTTTGGCATCCCCCCCCTTTGCAAGACATGAACCCCTCGACCTTGGAGATGCACCCCTATGAATGCAACGAGAAACACCACTGCTTGGCAACCATGGAGCCAGGCCCATCATTGGCAGGAGACTGGGAAATCACGGAAGAGGAAGAGGAGAAGGAGGAAGATAGCAGCCAGTTCTTGAACGTGCACATGCGCCGGTCCCGGACCTTGAGAGGATCCAGTCACACCTTCGATTCCTTCCGAAGGCACAGCTGGGAGCCTGGAAAAGTGCTGGAAGATGACCCAGATTTTGACCAGCGAAGGTAAACTATCGAAAAGTGCTGTTTTATGTTCTCTGGGGTAATAGATAAGTGACATGGTCACTCTGGAGACCAGGGTGCCTCCAGACAATTTTCGTAGCACCCTCTAAGCCAGTGGTTCTCAACCTTTTTAATGCCGCGACCCCCAACCGGTCGTAAGTCGAGGATTACTCGACCGGTCGTAAGTCGAGGACTACTCAACTGGTACAGCACCGTTTGCAGAATGGGGCTTTTGGCGGGTTCAGCAGGGCAGAGACAGCCTGGACAATTCCTATTGGCTTTTGAAAGCCAATAGAATTAGACTCTATTCAAGAGAGTCTCTTCTATTGGCTTTCAAAAGCCAACAGAATAAAAGGGAGTAGCACAGCTAAGGAAAAGGGGGAAAAAATGGCGGACTGCGTTGTTTGGCGACCCCCGTGAAATGGTAAATCATTATTTACTGGATAAACCCAATTTGGATTGAAAGTGCACTAAGTCATAAATTGTACACTAAATGCACGAAGTCATATACAGAGTAATGAATGGGCTTAGTGGTCAACAACAATATGGCTTCTTGTTACATGTAAATGCCTTAGTGTGTACAGGTAGTCCTCGAATTACAACCACAATCGAGCCCAAAATGTACGTTGCTAAGTGAAACATTTGTTAAGTGAGTTGCCCCGTTTTACGACGTTTCTTGCCACAGTTGTTACTGTAAGTGACTCATTGCATTTGTTAAATTAGTAATATGATTGTTAAGTGAATCTGGCGTCCTCATTGACTTTGCTTGTCAAAAGGTCGCAAAAGCGGATCACATGACCCCAGGACACCGCAACAGTCATAAATATGAAGCAGTTGCCAAGCATCTGGATTTTGACCATGAGGATTCTGCAACGGTCACAGTTATGAGTCACTTTTTTCAGTGCCATTGTAACTTTGAACGGTCACTAAATGAACCGTTGTAAGTCGAGGACTACCCATAATTACTGTAGGTGGAAAGAAATGTGTTTTTCTGATGTCATTGTGTCAAAATCCAGCCCTGGTGTTTTAGAAACTGGTTTATGACTGTCTTTTCTCCTCCAGAAGAAATGGTCCTGAATTTCACTGCCTAGGAAAAAGCAAAATACTGTACACTTAGTGTTTTGGTGTGTTTTTTTCGCCTTGTTGCCCTGTGTGCTGCAGCCCTTTCAATGTGTTGGGACAACAGCTCCCAGGTTCCCCAGCCAGCGTGGCCAAAGACTGGGAAATTTGGATGGGAAGACTGGGGAAAGCTGGTGTCCAGTTTTAATTCTGGCAGCTGGAGCCCTTGCTTGCTGGAGGCAAAAGCAAGGCTTCACCGATGATTCAGAATTATAATGTCCTGTACCCTCTTTGCTAGCTTTTGTTCCATCTTTATCTCTGTGTTTCAGCAGCCTGGCCTGGAAAAATAGAGCTCTTCCTGATTTATGGCCATTGGACCCCATTTTGGCTCCTGCCTTGCAAATCTGCAGCACCTGGGAGGGATGTTTGCTAGGATATATTAAGGACCAGGTTCCATCCTGCTGGCGCCCTTTGACTTTTGCAAATATTAAACAAAATCTGTGTAAGGACCCACCCCACTTTGCATCTTAAGAAGACAGAACTCTTGGAATAGTTCTTCCAACAGGAATCCTTTATTAAGAGAAAATGGTTGTAGGCGTTCTAGACAGGACTTGGGGTCCAAGCTCTCCCATTCAAGGTTTTAAGGGGTTCCCCAGTAGCCCCACCCAATCACCCCCCTCTTTCAGCGACAGTCTCAGGCATTACACTTCCACCCCCTTTTCCTTACTGCAGGCTGGATGGAGACTTCAGAGAGAACTACATGAAAGGAAAACGGCCCCACTCTTATGGTTAGTTCTTTTGCAATACACACATTCAGTTCCTTAGAAGTATACTGAAGGAAGTGAGGGCCATAAAGCCCCTTTGTTCTCCCCCTTCTCCCCCTCTTACGGCAGAATCCAGAGAAGGCAGAATTGGGGTTTTCTATATTTGATAACTAAAGATGAAATATAATTGGATTCTGACAATCTGACTAGATTGGCAGAGGATGGGGAAAGCTAAATTTATGAGAGGGTGTGCTGGGGACTGACCCCGGGTAGAAAAACCCAGCCAGATGGGAGTTCAGGCCAGGGGATGACCTCATTCAGGAAAAAGTGAGTGAGAGGAGGTTGACTACATCACTCCATATTTCTGTGTTTGTTCATGGGGATGTGAAAAGTGCCTGAAGCTCAGTTTTCAGCTAAAGAGAGAAAAAAAAACAACCTCCCATGTTTCCAGGCTTTATTTACTTGCAGGACCTCCTCTTTCAACGAACATGTCCAGGAGTGAAAGTAAAACATGCATAGCCACAGTGGTGGGATTCAAATATGTGAACAACCGGGTTCTCGGTGTAGATGCCGCTTCCGGAAGTCCATTCTGGGCCTGGGTAACAAAAAAATTAGCTACCGGTTCTGCCGAAGTGGTGCGAACTGGCTGAATCCCACCATTGCATAGCCACCATTTGCTTGTGGATTCATTTGTTAAGATTTTTTTTTTCTTGCCTTTAAGTCCGGAGTTCAAGGCAATGCACTGTACATAGCATTCCTTCTTTCCGTTTTCCCCACGCAACATCCATTTATTTTAGAAAATTTATATAGCTGCCTACTTACGGTGACTCTAGGCCAGTGGTTCTCAACCTGTGGGTCGGGACCCCATTTGGGGTCGAACGACCATTTCACGGGGGTCGCCAAACAACGCAGTCCGCCATTTTTTCCCCCTTTTCCTTAGCTGTGCTACTCCCTTTTATTCTGATGATAAACGGTCCGATGCAAGGGCTGATTGGGAGTCTTTCCCAAAGTCCAAAGAGGGTTTTGTGTGTCTGTGTGTTGTAGAAGAAGTGCAATGTTATTCCACGGGAGACAAAAATCAGGGTTCTGGTTGCACTTTTTCAGACTACTACATTTTATTAATAGGAATACATTTTTGGAAACGGTAGCTCATATCATCAGATCCAGCTGATGAAAAATCTATACAGGTAGTCCTCAATTTATAACCACAACTGAGCCTAAAATTTACGTTGCTAAGAGACATTTGTTAAGTGAATTTTGCCCTAACTTTCTTGCCACATTTGTTAAGCGAATCACTTCACTTACTTTCTCCTTAATTTAATTAATTTAGTAAAACGGTTGTTAAAATGACTTTGGTTTTCCCATTGACTTTGCCGGTCGGAAGGCAAGAAATGATCACATGACCACGGGACACTGCAGTTGTCATAAAAGCGTCTGAATTTTGATCATATGACCGATGGGGATGTTGCAATGGTCGTAAGTGTGGAAAATAGTCATTAGTCACTTTTTTCAATGCCATTGTAACCTTAGTCACTAAATGAACTGTCACAAGTCAAGGACTGTACCTTTTTGTAGACTTTGTTAGTCTGAGAAGGTGCTATTAGTAGCCTGCCAATAATGCTGATTTGTACGTGATCCAGTTTGCTGATTTGCAATAGAGGTTTTTATTTTAGGGGAGAATTCTATTTTTTCTTTGCTTCATCTTAGGTGACACCTACTGGTAAAAAGAGATATAGAACCTCACTATAAATTGCTTTGCAGCACAAAGATGGTAGAATTGGGGGTGAGGTGGCCCCGCTTAGCCTTTTGAGTACCAGGCCTGCATTCCAAAAAGTTATAAATGGGCCCCATTGAAAAATGAAATTAAGGCTTTATTAATTTTAATTAATTTTGCCATCTCTGCTCATTCTGTCATCGTCACAAGCCAGTCTTCCATTTGGGGTATTTCACAATCTTTTCATTTTAGAATAGAATATCTTTTTTGTCATTGTGTATCTCACAACGAAATGAAGTGCTGTCCACAGTGCACACTACACACAAGTAAAAACCACAAGTAAAAACATGCATTATATACACACATCCTTCACATTCTATTCACCATTGTGCTGCCCCTAATACTGCACTTCAATGTTGCACTATACAATAGTGTTTAATACGGTTACAGCTATGGGATAAAAACTATTTTTCAGCCTATTAGTCTTTGTTTTTATTTTTGCAAATACTGTATAATAGATATGGATTAAATAAAAATAATCTTCCATCACTGTTTTCCAATTGACTGTCCACTAATTCCAACAAGAAAAGTTCTTTGTTCAGTTGAATGTTGATCTTTAAACATTTTTGTACCATTCTCCATTTTTCTGTTCTAACAACCCTTTTCGCTGCTTGTTTCCTGTTTAATTTCATCTGTCAACTGCCCTATGGATTCTTCAATTTTTTTCCCCCATTTTTAAAATAACTTCTTTCATCTCCTCATTCATCTTTATAAACTCCCCCACATTCTCTCTTCAGATGCAACCAGCTCACTTTTAACAGATTAAAAAAGTCAAAAGATCAAACTGAGTATAATTAGTGAACTAGGTACTAAAGATACCAAACCCAAACCAGCAGAGGATCTCACTGGATAGTACTAAATTTTAGCCCGAAACCTGAATGAAAAGAGCTGGGGTTATCTGTTTCTTCCAAGGTTCTTCATCCCAGTGAACCAACTGCTTTCTCAACAGAGTTTCCCAGAGATGGGGAGTGAAGGAAGAAACTGCAGTCTCTGTGTCAATGATGGCAGTGGTTCTCAACCTTTTTAATGCCGCGACCCCCAACCGGTCGTAAGTCGAGGACCACTCAACCGGTCGTAAGTCGAGGACTACTCAACTGGTGCAGCACCGTTTGTAGAATGGGACTTTTGGCGGGCTCAGCAGGGCAGAGACAGCTTGGACAATTCCTATTGGCTTTTGAAAGCCAATAGAATTAGACTCTATTCAAGAGAGTCTATTCTATTGGCTTTCAAAAGCCAATAGAATAAAAGGGAGTAGCACAGCTAAGGAAAAGGGGGAAAAAAATGGCGGACTGCGTTTTTTGGCAACCCCCGTGAAATGGTCGTTCGACCCCAAATGGGGTCCCTATCCACAGGTTGAGAACCACTGACTTAGGGAGACAGAAAAGGACTCAGCACTGCAATGTAACCGTACCTGAACTTGCAGGTTAACCAAACTCATTTTGAATGCCATTTTTCCTCTGTTCACAAAATATACTCAATCACAAACTATTCAACCACATTTGTGCCTGGAATGTTACATGAACCCAGCCCATGAGTTCAGAGGGTCATGCAAACTGATGTAACTTAAGGTTTAGTTAACTGGAATATATTCTGCAAAGCATTTCTGCTGCCTCCCCTCATTCACAACGAGGAACAGAACTCAAACCATATTTTTAGTATGATGGGACAAAAATTCTTCAGATTAAAATGGTCTTGAGTCCCAAAAGCCTGCCAAGACAAATAGATTATTTGAACAGGAGGGGTGGGTGGCAGGACAGTGAAGTTCTATGCAAATGTGGCCCACTTACCCCCCCCCCCAGTGCAGGAAAAACCGGTTCTATATAGCTTTTCAGAATGGGGAAAAGCCAGTTGTATGCAACAATCTTTGGCTATGTCTGGTGATGTCGCCAAAACCCCTGTGAGGTTTATTCAAATATGCGACATTGATAAAATATATTTTATGATACCGCATTTTCCGGCGTATAAGATGACTTTCTAAACAGTGCAAATCTTTTCCGAAGTCGGGGGTCGTCTTATTCGCCGGAAAATACGGTATGTATATTTTTCCCCCTTAAAAATAGCAGAGTTGCCTAAATAGTAGTAATAGTAATAGTAGTAAAGTTGGAAGGGACCTTGGAGGTCATCTAGTCCAACCCCCTGCTCAGGCAGAAAACCTACACCATTTCGGACAAATGGCTGTCCAGTCTCTTCTTAAAAACTTCCAGTGTTGGAGCATTTACTGCTTCTGGAGGCAGGTGGTTCCACTTGTTCTCACTGTCAGGAAGTTTCTCCATAGTTCTAGGTTGCTTCTCTCCTTGATTAGTTTCCACCTGCTGCTTCTTGTCCTGCCTTCAGGTGCTTTGGAAAATAGCTTAATTCCCTCTTCTTTATGGCAGCCCCTGAGATATTGGAATACTGCTGTCATGTCCCCCCTTGTCCCATAGTTGGAGGTAGATTTCTGCTGCCATTGGGATTCAATGCTGCGCTGAGCCATTTCTGTTCAATAAAACACAGTGGTTGTGTTTCACATTACCGTAAACTCAAGCCAGTCACATGGCGGGTTAATAGGTCTGCGAGTGATACATCTGGGATGGTCATTGCTGAAATGGTTTGCAATTTTCTCCTTTGCCAAGTGCTTTTTGAGATTTGCTCAGAACTGAGTTGGGAGCATCAGCGTGGGTCCCAGTGCCTAGTCAACCGAAAGCAAATGATGTCCTGATGTTTGAACTATGTCCATCTGTTTCAGCTTAAGTTTGAAAGAACTGGCACCCGGGGAACTTGACTCCACGGAGCAACTGGATGGGCATGCCTTGGCAAGAAGAGACCCCCGGCGGGCCCCTATTATTCATAGCAATGATGAAATGGGATCCCTGCTTTCTCAGGACGAGGAGGAGGAGGAAGAAGGCCAGGTGATGCCTCAGGTAAGCTTGCCTGATTCCCAGACAGACCAATGAGAGAGGCAGAGAGTAAATTCCATAAGAATACACAAGAGTAAACCACGAAAAAGCAAACTGGCATTAATTCTAAGCCAACTTAGCAAGTTATAGAATTCATCTGCTAGATCAGTGGTTCTCAACCTTTTTAATGCCGCAACCCCCCCCCAACCGGTCGTAAGTCGAGGACTACTCAACCGGTCGTAAGTCGAGGACTACTCAACTGGTGCAGCCCCGTTTGCAGACTGGGACTTTTGGCGGGCTCAGCAGGGCAGAGACAGCCTGGACAATTCCTATTGGCTTTGGAAAGCCAATAGAATTAGACTCTATTCAAGGAGTCTATTCTATTGGCTTTCAAAAGCCAATAGAATAAAAGGGAGTAGCACAGCTAAGGAAAAGGGGAAAAAATGGCGGACTGCATTGTTTGGCGACCCCCGTGAAATGGTCGTTCGACTCCAAATGGGGTCCCGACCCACAGGTGGAGAACCACTGTGCTAGATTTTCAGCTGACCTGGTTAAGTTGTCATGGGAGCAGAACCTTCGAGTGAGCTGCAACAGTTAAAGATACAACTCAAAGTTTTTGAAGTATAGACTTTGCTCCTATTGCTCTATCCCTGTTTTTCATATCTTTCCCCATTAAAACAAGTATAGGTAGTCCTTGAACTTACAACAGTTTGTTTAGTGACTGTTCAAGTTACAACGGCCCCCAAAAAAGGGACCGATGACTGTTTTTCACACTTACAACTATTGCAGCATCGCCATGGTCACATGATCAAAATCCAAACACTTGGTCACTGACTCATCTTTATATCCCAGGGTCACGTGATTCACCTTTTTGCGAGCTGCTGACAGTCAAAGTCAATGGGGAAGTCGGATTCACTTAACAACCGTGTTAGTAATTTAACAACTGCAGCGATTCACAGTGGCAAGAAAGGTCACTGTTTCACTTAGCAACAGAAATGTTGGGCTCAGTCGTGGTCGTAAGCCGAGGACTCCCTGTTTAACGGCTGGAGTCAAAAGACATGATGGGTTACAATACCAAGCAGCTTTGCCTAACGTGCTAAACTGCAAAGCTGGCTTTATAAACGATGGTGTGTGTGTTTCCTCATTGCTCTAAAAACACACACCCAAAAGGGGCACGTTATGGCTCATCCCAAGTCAGTAAGTTTGGGCGTGGCATGAAGCAGAGAGTGGTGGGACACAAACTCTGGACCTTTCCTGTAGCCAAGGTGATGAATCCCCCCCTATCTGGTCTTGTCTTCAGGAACATGGCAAGAGGAAGCAGGTCTATGGCTTGTCCCCAAGTTCTCCCTGTGGTCACCTGCCCAAGTCTGCGTCCATGAGTGTCATCGACAGTTACCCAGATGCAGATGGTGAGTCCCAACTGTAGAGGGTGCAGACTTCAGTCACTTGGGAGATTTTTTTGGGGGGGGGTTGCCTTTTAAATGTTTAAAATTTCTGTCCATTCTCAGCCAGGGATCAGCAGACTTTTAGATGCTGGTTTCTAGGGTTGTTTTTAAAGTTATTTTTGGAAGATCACGGATACCCCCTGGGGATATCAGAGATGGTCCAGCATCTGTAAGTGCCTTGCTACCAGCCTGTAGCCTTGAGTGGGGGGGTTGGACTAGAAGACCTCTGAAATCCTATCCAACTCGGTGGTTCTATAAACCCAGTGGAACAGGTTGCCTCCA